>NW_022143688.1:0-19178 GCF_007565055.1 Rhinopithecus roxellana
ACGACCTCCACCTCCCAGGTTCAAGTGATTCTTCTGCCCCCGCCCCCAGAGTAACTGGGATTACAGGTGCTCGCCACCATGCCCAGCTAATTTTTGTATTTTTAGTAGAGAGAAGATTTCACCATGTTGGCCAGGCTGGTCTCAAACTCCTGACCTTAAGTGATCTGCCCGCCTTGGCCTCCCAGAGCGCTGGGATTACAGGCATGAGCTGCTAGGCCCGGCAGTGTTAGTATATTGTATGTGTGGCCCAAGATAATTCTTCTTCCAGTGTGGACCAGGGAAGCCAAAAGATTGGACACCCATGGCCGAGATGGACATGAAGCCAGGTAAGTACATGCCAGGTAAGCTGAGGTCCAAATGGGAGGCAGTGGGATATCATGGTCAAGAGCATGGGGTTTTCATTCACTTACATAGATTTGAATTTAAATCCTGTCCTCCCAGTTACTAGCAGTGTGTGATTTGGGGCAATTTACTTCAACCTGCCGCAGTTAATTCATCTCTAAAATTAGGATAATAATATGTATCCTGCAGGTGATTGTAAGAATTGGAAATAAGGCATACAACATGCCTCACACATTGCTTCTCTTAACTGGATTCACAAATGTACTCTTGGGAGTCCAAAAGTTCTCCACAAAAATTTTATCTTAAGTTCTTAACCTTTTTTATATGTATTTTAAAGAGCAGTTTTAGGTTAATATCATATTTGAGAAGACAATACAGAGAACTCTCTCTACTGGTAGTTTATAATCTATCCCCATTGCTTCATCTGGATTATCATTCCCCACCATTGACATCCTGCACCAAAGTGGTACATTTGTTACAATTGAGGCAGAATTGACACATCATTGTTACCCAAAGTTCATAGTTTACATTAAATTTGCTCTTGATGTTGTAGTTATAATATCCCATGGGTTTTTAACAAATGTAGCATGACATGTATCTATCATTATTGTATCACACAGAATACAGGCATATCGCAGAGATATCATGGCTTGATTCCAGACCACCACAATAAATCAAATATTGCAATAAGGTGAGTCATATGAATTTTTTATTCCCCAGTGCATATAAAAGTTACATTAAAACTATACTATGGTATATTAGGTGCGCAATGGCATTATGTCTAAAAAACAGCATACACACCTTAATGAACAAATACTTTATTGTTTAAAATGCTAATGATCGCCTAAGCCCTCAGCCAGTTGTCATCTTTTTGCTGGTCGATGTTGATGGCTGCTGACTGATCAGGGTGGTTGTTGCTGAAGGTGGTAGGTGGCTGTGGAAATTTCTTAAAATACAACAACAATGAAGTCTACCACATTGATTGACTCTTCTTTCATGAAAGAGTTTTCTAGAGTAGGCAGTGCTATTTAATAGCATCTTACCCACAGTAGAACTTCTTTCAAAATTGGAGTCAAACCTCCCAAACCCTGCCACTGTTTCATCAACTAAGTTTACATAATGTTCTAAATCTTTTGTTGTCATTTCAACAATGTTCACAGTATCTTTACCAGGAGTAGATAACATCTCAAGAAACCGCCTTCTTTGTTCATTCGTAAGGAGCAACTCCTCATCTGTCAATTTTTATCATGAGATGGCAGCAGTTCAGTCCCATCTTCAGGCTCCACTTCTAATTCTAGTTCCCTACCTATTTCTACCACATTTGCAGTTACTTCCTCCACTGAAGTCTTGAATCCCTCAAAATCATCCATAAGGGTTAGAATCAACTTCTTCCAAACTCCTGTTTGTGTTGATATTTTGACCTCCTCCATGAATCATGAATGTTCTTCAATATGTCTAGAAGAATCATCTCCAGAAGGTGTTCAATTTACCTTGCCTAGATCCACCAGAGGAATCACTGTCTATGACAGCTATAGCTTTATGAAATGTATTATATTTCTTAAATAGTAAAACTTGAAAGTTGAAATTATATTTTGATCCATGGGCTGCAGAATGAATGTTGTGTTAGCAAGTATGAAAACATCATTAAACTCCTTATACATCTCTATCAGAGCTCTTACATAACCAGTGCATTGTCAATGAACAGTAATATTTTGAAAGGAATCTTTTTTTTCTGAACAGGTCTCAACAGTGGACTTAAAATATTCAGTAAAACCATGCTGTAAAAAGATGTGCTGCCATCTAGGCTTTGTTATTCCATTTATAGAGCACAAAGCAGATTTAGCCTAATTCTGAAGATCCCTAGGATTTCTTAAATAGTAAATGAACATTGGCGTCAACTTAAAGTCACCAGCTGCCTTCACCCCTAACAAGAGAGTCAGTTTGTCCTTTGAAGTCTGAAGCCAGGTATTGACTTCTCCTTTCTAGCTATAGAAGTTCTAGGTGGCATCTAGAAGACATCTTCTCCCAGTAGAAAGCTGTTTTGTCTATGTTGAAAATCTGTTGTTTAATGTAACTACCTTCATCAATGATCTTAGCTAGATCTTCTGGATCTTGCACTTTTAGGTGCACGAAGATGTCTTTTATGTTAAGGAGATGACTTCTTTCCTTAAACCTCATGAACCCACCTCTGGTGGCTTTAAACTTTTCTTCTGCAGCTTCCTCACCTCTCCCAGTCTTCATCGTACTGAAGAGACATGCTCTGAATTAGGCTTTGGGCTTAAGAGAATGTCGTGGCTTGTTTGATCTTCTATTTAGACCACTAAAACTTTCTTCATGTCAAAAACAAGGCTGTTTCACTTTCTTATGATTTGTGTGGTTACTGGAGTAGCACTTTTAATTTCCTTTAATAACTTTTCTTTTGCATTTACAACTTGGTTAACAGGAGCAAGAGGCCCTGCTTTTGGCCTATTTCAGCTTTGGGCATGCCTTCCTCACTAAGCTTAGTCATTTCCAGCTTTTGATTGAAAGTGAGAGATGTGTAATTCTTCCTTCCACTTGAAAAGCTAGAGGCCTTTATAGGGTGATTAATTGGCCTAATTTCAATATTTTTGTGTCTCAGGGCATGGGGAGGCCTGAGGAGAGGGAAAGAGATGGGAAAATGGCTGGTTTCTGGAGCAGGAAGCACAGATACACATTTATTGATTAGGTTTACCACCTTATATGGGTGCAGTTTGTGTCACCCCCAAACAATTACAATAGTGACATCAAAGACCACTGATCACAGATCACCATAACAGATATAATATTGAAATATTGCAAGAATTACAAAAATGTGAGCCAGAGCCATGAAGTAAGCACTTGCTGTTGGAAAAATCGCACTGATAGATCTTGCTCAACACAAGCTTGCCACAAACCTTCTTTAAAAAAAACAGTGCAGGCCGGGTGCGGTGGCTCAAGCCTGTAATCCCAGCACTTTGGGAGGCCGAGACGGGCGGATCACGAGGTCAGGAGATCGAGACCATCCTGGCTAACACTGTGAAACCCCGTCTCTACTAAAAAATACAAAAAACTAGCCGGGCGAGGTGGCGGGCGCCTGTAGTCCCAGCTACTCGGGAGGCTGAGGCAGGAGAATGGCGGGAACCCGGGAGGTGGAGCTTGCAGTGAGCTGAGATCCGGCCACTGCACTCCAGCCCGGGCGACAGAGTGAGACTCCGTCTCAAAAAAAAAAAAAAAAAAAAAAAAAAAAAAAACAATGCAATGTCTGCAAAGGGAAATAAAGTGAAGTGCAATAAAACAAGGTGTATCTGTAGTTGTGCTGCTGCAAAAATTATCTGTGCTCTGTCTATTCATCCTTTCCCCCTCCCAATCCCTGGCAACCACTGATCTTTTTACTGTCTCCATAGTTTTGCCTTTTCCAGAATGTCATACAGTTGGGATATAAAGACAGTATGTAGCCTTTCCGACTGGCTTCTTTCACTTAGCAGTATGCATTTAAGCTTCTTTCATGTCTTTTCATGGCTTGGCAACTCATTTCTTTCTAGTACTGAATGATATTTTATTGTCTGGATGTATCGCAGTTTTTAAAATTCATTTACCAACTCTTAACTTTTAATCCAGTGATTTTCAAACTGGGGCCTTTGGAGATCTGGGCTGAATGTGTATTCTTGAGGACTCAAGAGTTTTAGAATTTGAGAGATAACTAGCCAAGCATATAGTATGTGCTCAATAAGTATAATAATTAGTGACAGAATTGCAACTATTGTAAAAGAAGCTAAAAGTGTTGTGAAGCAGGGCTGGGTGGGGCCTGTGTTCACAAGCTTTCTCCCAGAGAGGAGAGGCATGTCAACGGGATTTGTAGTCAATGCAGTTTATTTGCAGCTAGAGAGGGTTTGAACTTCCTGACAGCTGCCTGGGGCTGCCCAGGCTTCAAGGGCCACATTCCTGAGGCAGATGCTGGACACTACTGTGGCCTGACAGTTTCTGACAGCCCCATTTTTAAAACTTGGAACATTTTCTTATCTTGAGTTTTCTGGCACTGTTCGCTTGCTCAGTGATTTCCAGAGATTACGGTGTGATTCCTCAATTACCTCTGAAAGGTCTTCCTGTTCCCTGGGCTGTAGTTCATGGGGCCTGGAGACCTGAGCTCATTTGGGCTGCTCGGGGCTGCCTAAATTTCTGTCCATCCATCTTTAGCTTCTGTTCTCTCTTAACCATCTGTGTTCTGCTCCACTAATATTGAAGATTTTGCTTCCAGATGGCAAGGCTAGAGTAAAATTGCAGCTGGGCAGTGCCGTCATCTGTTCCACCATCTACCCCAGGCCATCGCCTTCCTTTGTTCATCTTCTTACCTGAAACACAATTTTACAAAGTCCATGTTTTGCCATCTGAGCATTGCACAGGCCTGAGGTCAGAGCTGTGACCATGACCCAGCCTTTCCTGTGCTGTCCTTTGTCTGTGCTCCTCTCTACCTGCATAGTGAAATGCTCCCTGCGCTGACACACAGCTCAGGAGTTTAAGTACCCCCTCCCTTGTGTTCATCTGGATTATGCCTTATTGTATTTTCAGAATTTCATTTTTTTAGAGCTCTCTGCTTCTTAAGTCATATTTTGTTTTAGGGATGGGGTTCTCAACCCTGGCTGCACATTAAAATGATTGGAGAAATCAAACCTCTAGGGTATGGTTTTCCAGTTAATCATAAAAAATCTCTCATGTTTAGGTTCTCCACATAATGACACAAGAAAAAAGTATTAAAATGAGCTGCATCAAAATTAAACATTCCTGTTCACCAAAAGCTACTGTTAAGAAAAAGAAACAAATCACAGACTGGCAGAAAATATTTGCTACAGATATATCTGACAAAGTACTTATAACCAGTATAGATTATCAATTGCTACAATTCAGTAATAAAAAGAAGAAATTGATCAAACAGCTTGAACAGGCACTTCACAAAGGAAAATTTGTAAATGATCAGTAAACACACAAAAAGGCACTTAACATCATTAGTCATGAGGGAAATGTGAATTAAAACCTACTAACATGGCTAAAATTTAAAAATGACAACATCAAATGTTGGCAAGGATGCAGACCCACTGGAACTCTCATTTGTTTCTGGTAGGAGTATAAAGTGGTACAACCACTTTGGATACCGGTCTGGCACTTTCTCATAAAGTGAAACATACACCTACCCAGTGACCAAAAACACTACTTCTGGGTGTCTACCCAAGATAAATGAAAATAGACACAAACTAGTAGACTTAAAAGCTTTATTAATAATAGCACAAACTGGAAACCATCCAAATGTTCCTCAACTAGAAAATTAATAAACAAATTGTGGTATATCTCTACCATAAAATACTGCTCAGTAATAGAGAAGGAGCAAATGACTGCTTCCCATGACAACACAGATGAACCTGGAAAACATGATGCTGCGTGGAAGAGATGACACACAAAAGGGCACCTACTACATAATTCCACTTATATAAAATTCTAGAACAAGTAAACTAAAATACAGAGAACCAGAGCGGAGGTTGCCTCTAAGACAGGGCATCTATGAGTGTCTGGAAACTGCCAGAGAGAACTTTCCGGAATGATGTGTCTGATGTCTTGATAATGGTGGGTGTTACAAGGCATGGGCATTTATCAAAACCCATTTTCAAATGGTGTCTTAAGTGTTGTATATTTAATATCTATACATGAAATTTACAAATTATATATCAATAAGGAGAATGAATTTTTAAAAATGTTCCCTAGATGATTTTGCTACACAGTACGTGTTGATTCAATGCTTCACTGGCTCAGTTCATAAAATGTCTCTGTCTTTTCCCTTCAGTTTGAAACCTTCATTCCTAACATCCAGGCCCTTTGTCTGCCAGCACCATATTTCAGTCTCTCGTAATTAGGAACCCAATAACACCATGAACACTCATCAACGGTGTCTTTTTTCAGTACACCAACCTTACTTCCCTGTTGGACAAAATGAAATCTAAAACACCAGGTCTCCTCTCTGAGCAAGGGAGTTATCAGTTGGATAAAGGGAAAAATGACTGCCATTCCAGGTGGATAACTGGAAGAATGACTTCTTGTAGGAGAACGAAATGTGTAGTAGCTGCCAAGGAGGTGATGTCCTTTGGTCCTGCCCTCTTATCTGTATGCAGAAATGGATGTGTTCATATTATGTTTTGGGAATGCATTTTTGATCCACTTCATCAGACGAGCATCTTTTTGCTCCCAGGCTTACTGATTTTGATGTAGTTGAATACGTTCTTATTTAACGTGAAATTCTGTGTTTCTTTTTGTTAGATGTACTTCTTTTGAGTAAAACATGCTTTTAAAAATTACTATTTCCATTCTAACTTCTCTCTTGCCAAGACCCAAGGATATCTGGGAGAATTTTCTTTCTTTCTTTTCTTTTCTTTTTTTTTTTTTTTTACCATGATGTGTTTATATGTTCAGACTACTTATTACCCATCTTCGCCATATTTTCTTATCTGTGGAGATGCTGAGACCTAATTTAGCTTATTTTCTGAAAAGCCAGTGTCAAATACCTGTGAGCAATACAGAAGAAATAGATCACCTACTCAGCAGCTTTAACTGTGTAGGACTCAGCTAATAACGAAAAGTAAGCCACAAAGAGACCCTGAAGACACAAAATGGATGTCATAAAATCCACACACTTTCCTCAGAGGCCAGCCCATTGGAGTCTCACTCACAGTCAATTTCCTCTCACCTGGGACACAGGTGTAACATCTTCACAGCTTTGTTAGAAGCACCAAGTTAGAAGACAGAACAAAGATGGCCCTTACAGTCAGGTGTATTGATAGCTATAAAAAGGGACAACTGACAGGAGAGAAGAGATAATCCTTTTCATCTTCACTTTATCCTATTAAAATCAAAATGAACCTGGGCACGGTGGGTCATGCCTGTAATGCCAGTGATTTGGGAAGCCAAGGAAGGACGACTGCTTGAGCCTAGGAGTTTGAGACCAGCCTAGACAACATGGTGAAACCCCATCTCTACAGAAAATACAAAAATTTGCCTGGTGTGGTAGCACATGTCTATAGTCCCAGCTACGAGGGAGGCTGAGGAGGGAGGATCACTTGAGCCCAGGAGTTCAAGGCTACAGTGAGCTATCATGGTGCCACTGCACCCCCAGCCTGGGCAACAGAGTGACACCCTGTCTCTAAGAAGAAAAAAAAAAGAAAAAAAATAGAAAGATCTAGCAGCTAGCTATTTGTTTCAGGAGCACCCATGTAAAATCATTCTCAAGAAGCTCTAGAGGCATGACACATTTGAGGTCAATGCGAAACAGTCATTGATGGTAGTGCCTTTAAGCCATCAAGAGAAGGCCGAATGTTCCATGCAATACTCTTTGAAAAAGGCAGGGAAGTGTGTAATGTGGTTTAGAAAGGTCTGTATCAAATTGGACGGAAATAAAAGTTTTGACTGTTTAAGTGAGTAAGGTGCAGGATCTCAAACTTTCACTGTCCTGGCATAGTGACCTTGAGGACAGTTCTGGGGTAATGACAGTCATGGAGGCAGAACCAGACCCTCTCTACTATCTTCCATAAGCAGCCCATTCCCCCTTTCTGGATGGGGGAGTGCCCTCCTGTAACTGCAGCCATTGCTGCATGGGTCTCAGCTCCAGTCCGCCACTCCTTATTCACAAAGCACCTGCTACCTTTCTTCCTTGAAGCCTCTGCCACCTGCCACCCCATCTCCTCCTTGGACCTCCAAATCCAACAGACTCTGGTTATCTCTGGGTGGACTCTTCATTCTTCAAATCCATCAGAGGCTCATCTCTTGATCCCATGAATCCGAAATAAAAAGTAGCAATTCATAAAGAAGTTCTACAGATGAAATGTTAATGACACTTGGAATTTTTTAAAAACAATCCAGCAGGAGTGGGGATAGGAAAGGTGTAGGCAAAACAAGATGGCTATTGACAATTGTTGGGGTTGGGTGATGGTTTCATGGGGCACGCTGCCTCTCTTTGTGTGTATTTTTAAACATGTCCATTTAAAAAGGAGGTTGGCTACAGTGGCTTACACCTGTCATTCTATTACTCTGGGAAGCCAAGGGGGGAGGATCATTTGAGGCCAGGAGTTCTTGACCAAACTGAGCAACATAATGAGATCCCATCTCTACAAAAATTTTTTAAAAAATTAGCTGAGCGTGGTGGTGGACACCTGTAGTCCCAGCTACTTGGGAGACTGAGAAAGAAGGATTGCTTGAGCCCAGGAGGTCGAGGCTGCAGGGAGCCATGTTGTGCTACTGCACTCCAGCCTGGGTGACAGAGTGAGACTCTATCTTTAAAACAATAAAAATTAAAAATTTTTTAAATTTTTAATTTTTAAAAAAGTTACAAAGAAGATATAAGATGTCATAATGCCTAATGAAGTTCTCATATCTTCATGGGTTTCTGGACAGAGAGTGTACCTTCACTTTACCGTTAGCCTAAGATTGCTCAAAACATCTGGAAGTTATCATTTGAAAAAGAATCTCACAAGTATGACTGCCTGTCACTGTTCAATATACGTTACAGTGCACATTATTCAGAGCAGCATTAAGGCATCAACATAAGTGCAACTCCATGGAGTCAGGGACAGAGGTCAAGGTGAAGTGTTTCTTTACCTTTGAAGACTTCTGGCACCCAGGCCGCACCTACACTTCAGCTCAGAAATCCAGATATCAGGGAAGTGAGGGATGAAGTCTGAACCCATGTGAACTATACATTTTGGGACTTGAATCTTCGGGAACTTGGCTTTCTTTGATGAGACATTACTTCCCTCCTCCATTGGCTCAGCTTTTCTTCTCTCGCCTTCCCTTTCCTCCCTCCTCTCTTCCTCTCTTCTTCCCTCCTCCTTCTCTCTTCTTCTCTCTTCTCCTTCCTTCCTCTCCTCTCTCTTCCTCTTCTTCCCTTCCTCTCTTCCCTCCCCTTCTCTCTCCTCCTTTCTTCCTTCCTCCTTTAAGTCACCACCACCACCAACACTACAGAAACCTGTAGCATGTTCATGTCAGAACTTCTAAAGAGTTGTTGTAAAGATTAAGATACAAATGTGGACGAAAGAAATATAATTCATTAGAATAATTTTGATCATCATAATTAAAACAATTTGCCTTTATTGTGGACACTTCCAAACATATAAATGTCTGACTAATCCAATGAACCCCTTGTACTAATCACTCACCTTTAGTAGAGTTGGCTAGTCTCTATTTCATCCTTTCATCTTTTTCCCCAATCATGCCCACCCTCCTCCTCACCCCACCTGAGATTACTTCAAAACAAATCCAAGGCATCATATTGTTTCATCTGTAAATAATTCAGCAGTATTTATAAGAGATAATCTCTTACTTTAAACATAATCACAATACCATTGCATCTAAAAAATAACAATAATTCATTAATATTAGAAAATATTCAGTCAGTTCTCAAATTTCCCTCATTATCTCCTTTTTCTTCTTGTTTTGTTCAAATGCAGACCCAGATAAGACCCACGCATTGCATTCTGCTGAAAGAGCTCTTGTCGCTCATAGTCTGTAGACTTCCCTGCCCTCTTGTTTTCTTGCCGTTTATTTATTGAAGAAACTGAGCTATTTGTTTTGCAGAATTTTTACCATTCTGCATTTTGCTGATTGCATCCTCATGGTATCTTTAACATGTTCTTGTAATTCCTGTAATTACCTAGAATTCCTGTAATTACCTGTAATTCCTATCAGCTGATAGTTATACCTAGCCACTTGTCATTATTAATAGCAATATCAAAAACTTCACTTCTGAGACTGGCAATTTCTATGTCTGACATCTTACCACAGTGAATAAGGCAGCATCCCAAACTCTTCTGAGTCAATAAGAAAAGGATAACTCTTGCAGCAATGCCAAGTTCAGTTTCTGTTCACTTTGCAAAAAATCTGTGCCCACTACTAGACCCATGACTGTCAACTAGAATGTGCTGGGCCTCCTTTCTGTCTGTGCAAGGGAATGGGCACGGCCAGGTGGAAAGAACATGAACTTGGGAGTCAGACAGCTCTAGATGTGAATTGACTTCACCTTTTATGAAGTACATAGCTTGTCTAGTGAATTCATATCTCCACTTCTCAGATTCCTTGTATACGAGGATAATGTCTATCTTACCAGGCTGCCAAGATGCACCTGACATGTAGTATGTGTTCAATAATTGTTTGTTTCTTTTCCAGCTCAGGTTAAAAATGGGAATTTTCAAGAAACCACAAACCCACAGAGTTTGTTTAGATCCAAACACAGATATGTCATTTACCAGCTTTGTAAACAATAGAGGAGGCTTTCAGGCAAGCCCCAGAAAGTACATTCAGAAAGGGGAAAGAATGTGGGGACAGGAACTATTGCTCCCCTTCTCTCCTTGTACTCAGAAAATCCAGGAAATTCTTCCTCAAGAAAGCATGACCCATTTCAGCCTAAAAGTGTGCTTTTCTCTGGACTGTGCTGGCTTAAGAACATATTTCTTTTACCAAAAAATGAGTTCACAGTAAGTGACTCAGAAGCATATGGATGAAATTTCCTTTAAGCCACTCAAGGGATTAGAAATTAAGGGAAAGAGTGCCTGGCAAAATGCATCTGGGGTTTTGCCAAGCCCAAACCAACTGAGAAATAGTTAAGACACAAGGCAGATCTCGAATGCTGCCAAGTTTACCCATCTTAGCAGGACAGGGATTTATAATTAGAGCTGCTCAGAAAAGCACTGCTTTACGGGTGGCAAAGGACAAAAAGGCTTTGTCCCCAACATCTCCACAGGCTGTGGTTTCCCAGATGGGCTCTTAACGGTGTACACACCCTCTCCGTCGCCAGAGTCCTCAAAGCCACCGCCTCTACCCAGCAAGGTTTGACTTCTACACCACACCCCTGACATTCTCTCCAGGCCTCTTTTGTTTCTGGCCTAGGCTGGATGCATCACACTGTGAATTCCTGGATGAGGAAGAACAAATCTTGCGGAGTATTCTGGAATTACAGTGGAGAGCCATAATGGGAAAATGTGACAAAGCAATTCCCTTCTCTGACATACACATTTTACCCCGTCTCTCACCTTTGTCACGTTTCCTCATTTCTTCACCTTCTGTGGGTTTCTGTTTCTGTAAAATGAAGGGATTGGATCTGCTGTTTTCAAACTGTGCTACCTGGAGCCATTCGAGGGCCTGGCGGGGCCCAGTGGAAGTGGATGGGGAGATGGTGAGAAAGGATCTCTTCAAAAAAAGCAGGAGGGGGCTCCAACATAGCATTTCAAGGAAATCAAGGGATCCAAAGTTCAACAATTCAAAAATCACAAGTCTGGACGAAGTCTCATTGTCCCTTCCGAATGAACACTGCCAGTGTGGTGTGCCTCAGTCTCCATTCACTAACCCAAATATCCCCAAAGATGTGCACCAACTCTTCTGTCTAACATTCATCAGAGTGCTCCTGTGTGCCAGGCTGTCTGCTAAGGACTGGGCATACAGCAGTGAACAGAAACCCCGGGGGGCTCATAGACCAGTTGGGAAGATTGGCATTAAACAAATGAATATGTAAATCCAAATCAAGAGGTATCAACACCATGAAAGACAAAATCATGGTTGAAAGTTGAGTGGGTCTGGGATTGGAGAGATACTGCCCTAAGCATCTACCCTCCCCACCTGGCTTGCCTCTTGCCCCTTTATAGAATAACTAATCATTGTTCAGTCTTTGAAAGTTTCCATTTGAAAACATCCTTCTTCTACCTGACAGGAGGGTCAACACACCCAGAGCACAAAGGAGCTGATGGGTTTAGTTAGCTGTTGCTGCAGAAAGCCAAGAGGATAAACTTGAGAGAACAGACTGAGGGCTTTAGATGGGTGAGTGTGGGAAAGTCTACAGCACTTGCTGTGCTGAGGAATAAATCCAGGTGGATCACCTGGAGGTGACCCAAAGTGCCAGTGAAGTCCATGTCAATGGCCCTCTTCACATACTTCACTACTATATCTGGAGCTCTCCTGAACATCTTTCTCCCATTCCTCACTGAGTTTTGCTAGACATGGCAAATGTTAACTTATTACCAACTCTTAATTCTATTGCTGTTTCTTTGCCCCTGTCTAGCTCTTTCTCTTTGTACATTTTGTAAAGAGAAAAGAAATTAAAAACAAAAACAAAAACAAAAACACTGAAACAACCTCTGGAGACATTTCCATGGTTTTACTATAAGTAAGGGGCATACTCACCATTTCTGGCCTGCAGCATGCCGAGTCTCTTACCTGGGAGGGAGGTGGGGGAGCTAAGCAGAGGGAGACTGGCTTGGCTGCTTGAAGAGTGAAGACTCCTGCGGGGCACTAGATGGCAACATTCTTCTCCAAATCTAAAACTTGGTGAGGCCCTGTGGACAGAAGGTCAACAGTGCGCAGTTGCCAATCCCAACACATTTTATGAAACCAGGCTTGTGTGGAGGAGAAGACTGAAGCCTAAATCTGGTGAATGGGAGGTCCTAACAGTCTATCTCTCAGAGCTCGGCCCATAGTTAGAGGTTAGTGGTGTTAACTATTTCTACCACTACCACCACTACCACTGCTACAACCATTGCCATCGTCACCACCACCATTATCACCACCACTACCACAACTAATTGACTCACTCATGTTGGTATTGTTTTCCTTAGTGCTTAAAATTAAACCCTCATTCAGACTAATTCCGGGAGGAGAGATCTAGTTAGCGATATACATCCTTTCAATTTTTTTTCAAATATATGCTACAACTAGATTAACAAACTGCTGCCCAGTATAGAAACTCACGAGAATTGCTTTAATGAATAGATAAGAACGGTTTTGTATCCACACATCACTGCTTTTGGTAGATAAGTAGTTGCTCTTATCTACTTAAGCAATATTTGAAAACAGTATTGTTCTATGTGAACTGAAAATCTACTCCGGGGTTGTGTTTTGCATTGTCAATTTATTTAGCATGGGCTTTCTACTTAGTAATCAGCCCCACTCCCAGGCCCTATCCTTTTAATTAGTCACCTGTCATCATATTGAAGTGTTCCTCTTGAGACACCAGTGACCCATGGAGAGTCAAACATGGCATCTGACACAGAAAACAAACATTTACTGAACTTATGTAATCGGGCTGGTCAGATGAACTGTTTCTTGGTGACCATGAATTGAACTTACAGGAAAGAACAGGAATCAAGGTGGTCAAGAAGGTGGGAATGTCAAGGGGAAGAGGGTCACCAAGCAGAGTTACAGGACCCAAATTTGACTGCTGGCCACTTGTGTAGATGCCTTAAAGCCCCAGTGCTCCATAGCTGCCACTTGACAGAGGTAGATTTTTTTGCATAGTTCCATTGATGTACTCAATCAACAGGTAACAATTAACTTCTGACATGTGTCCAGCACGCTTCAGGCTCTAGGAATACAGCACTGCACAAGGTCCCTGCCCTGATAAGGCTTACATGCTGGCGGAGGAGAGAAATAGAAACAAATAAACAAATTACTAAATATAATTCAGGTTCGATAATACAAAAAGTAATGCAGGATTCAGACACAGTGACAAGTAATGGGGTGTGTGTGTGTGTGTGTGTGGTGTGTCCTTTGACTGATTTAGTTAGATTCATTAGGGAAGGCTGCTTGGAAGAGATGACATTTGAACAGACAGACTCGAATGAAATGAGGGGATGAGTCATGTAAGAGTCCCTCAGCTACAACTAAACCACGTATCACCATTATGGTGAACTGACCTAAGTCAGCTTGGTCATGATGCACCACTCTTAAGTTCTTTTTAGTTGAAAATCATTGTTGAAAGATTAAGATAAATTAGTGCTATGGTTTGAATATATGTGTCCCTCCAAAATTGTAAGTTAAAACTTACATTCCGAGGTGATGGTATTAAGAGGTGGGGCTTCAGGGAAGTGATAAGTCCTGATGGCTCCACCCTTGTGAGCTGAATTAATGCCCTTATAAAGAAGCTTCAGAGAGCTGCCTGACCTGTTCATCCCTTCCACCACATGAGCACAGAGGAGAGGCACCATCTTGGAAACAGGGAGTAGCCTTCTCCAGATACTGAATCTGCTGGTGCCTTAATCTTGAACTTCCCAGCCACTTAGGTTCTCTGGAAGCAGATACTAAGACAGATACTAGATGGAGAAACCTCATCTCTACTAAAAATACAAAATTAGCCGGGAGTGGTGGTGCATGCCTGTAGTCCCAGCTACTCGGGAGGCTGAGGCAGGAGAATTGCTTGCACCTGGGAGGCAGAGGTTGCGGTGAGCTGAGATCATGCCACTGGACTCCAGCCTGGGCAACAAGAGCAAAATTCCATCTCAAAAATGAAAACAATAACAAAACAAAAAGCATACCCGGCCAGCTAGTTCTGCTTTAAAAAAAAAAAAAATCTCCAAATAATTAAATATCACAAAGAGTATAGACCATCTTTAAACTTCATTTATACTCATTACACTTGTTTTCTCTTGCTAGTTACCAAAAGCACATGATTAGGAGTTTGTCTATTTCCATGTTGATGGAGCTTTATAATCTACAAATTGAAGGGAATTATTCATGGTAAATAACTGCTCTGCATTGTTTTATTTGTTTGTTTTTACTGGTCTATTTGAATTCTCTTCTGTTAGAAGAGTTTAAGTTCAATAAAGTTTAGCTAAGTGAAAAAAAAAGAAAAAGGGAAGGAATCTAGATTGGGCAGAGGGAAAAGTTGAACCATAATGCATGTCCAGCAAGCCTCAACCAACCCAATGTTGAATTTTAGAGTGAATATTGTAATGAGAAAAAACCTTCTCCCAAACTGGGGGGAGTGGAGAGACCAAAAAATGACTCAAAGAAGTCCAGCCTAGCAAATAAATTAGTTTATTAGGACTTACATACAAGGAACTCCTGGACAGCAGCAGGACAGCTTTAGTGATCCACACTGCCCCCCAACTCTAAGCTGCTTTTAAGCTAATTTTCTGGCTCTTTGCCACGTGTGTGTGTGTGTGTGTGTGTGTGTTGGGATGTTCTCCTTGGTAGGTTTGCAGATACTCTCTGACACGTTTGGTTTCTCAGGGATACCTGCTCCTCAGCTGGATACCATAGCCGTGGCTCATGGCCTGGCCTGCAGGGTTCAGGAAGCAGACACACATCCCTCAGCAACCTGGCGGGGGATGCCTCACACTACAAATATTAGCCATCAGGATTATCTTGCACTGGGTCAAATGGTTGGGTCTTTATCCCCCACCTGGCTCAGGCAGCAGATAAGGGCTGTGGGTGAGGAGGCTGTCTGCATCTAAAGCAGACCCTGAAGGATCAGGCAGCTGAAGCTGTCCCCTGATGGTACTCCCCACAGCAGGGTAGCAAGTCCTTGAAGGAGGGCTCTGGGCCACATATTTATGTATCTACCACACTGTCAGATCTGTTTGAATCAGAGCAACTCCATCTTGAATAAGGACTGGGTAAATAAGGCTAAGACCTACTGGGCTGCATTCCCAGATAGTTGAAGGTATTCTAAGTCATGGGATAAGATAGGAGGTCAGCACAAGATACGGGTCTTAAAGACCTGCTGATAAAACAGTTTGCAGTAAAGGAGCCGGCCAAAACCCACCAAAACCAAGACGGTGACGAGAGTGACTTCTGGTCATCCTCACTGCTACACTCCCACCAGCACCATGACAGTTTACAAATGCCATGGCAATGTCAGGAAGTTCCCCTATATGATCTGCAGGTCCCCTATATGTCTCATGAATAGTGCACCCCTTGTTTTCATGTAATCAAGAAATAACCATAAAAATGGGCAACATGGAGTCCCGGGGCGGCTTTGCCTATGGAGTAGCCATTCTTTATCCTTTACCTCTTAATAAACTTCCTTTCACTTTACTGTATGGATTCACCTGAAATTCCTTCTTGTGCGAGATCCAAGAACTCTCTCTTGGGGTCGGATTGGGACCCCTTTCCAGTGACTCGTTTCCTCACGTAACAGTGGAGAATGTAACACATTAAAATATGTTGGCCAGTCCACACATCTTGAATAACTTTAGTTTCACAAAGAGAGTCCACTTCGTAATATTCAGTGTACTTATTAATGATGAACTAATTTAAACAATAAAAATTCCATTTCTGACATTCACTGTGCTAATTAACAAAGCCTCAGGTATTCAGGGAGACATCGATCAAAGAAGCACTAAAGTGGCTGCCTCTGGAGTGTGTCCTTTCTGATAAAATACCAGCTCACTACCCTGGAGTAGAATTTTCCATTAGAGCAACTGCCCTTAGAGTAAAAGCAGAAATGAACCAGCACACACATTAATATCCCTGTCTCTACCTCACTGGAGTATTTAAAGTAAAATTGGAGACATCTAAATGGTTCTCATTTAGATATGCTTGTCTTTGGGATCTTAGATGCTTACTCTCTGATCTTGTCTAATCATGCTGTCTTATGGATTACTTGGTTGAAGGGACAGAAATGTAACTGGACTAGTTGGAGTTTAATGGGGGTTACTGTAAGGATCCAAAGATTTGACAGGCAACATCCGGATACCAAGGTTGACAATGAAGGCTCAGAGTGGAACGAGATGTTGGGATCCCAAACATTCCCTGCCTCTCTCATGAGGCCACAGTCTTCCTCTTTTCTCTGCTTGTCTGGTGTGTCTGCTCCTGTCTTCCTCTTCTCTCTGCCTTTTCCATTTCCTCATTGGCACACTTCCCCACTCCTGAGTCTATATAACCATTGAGTTGGAGCACTTATCATTACTGAAACATCACCATGTCTCTTAGGTCAATGTATTGAAAGAGAAAAAAAACCAAAAAAAAAAAAAACAGAGAAAGTGTGACAGGCACAGCCCTGCCCATGGCCTGGGGTCTTTTGGGTTAGAGTGTTCAGTCATCTGTGGACAGGGTGTGATAAGAGCAGGGTAAATGAGGCTGGGCACAGTGGTACACGCCTATAATCCCAGCACTTTGGGAGGCCGAGGTGGGTGGATCGCTTGAGGTCAGGAGTTTGAGACCAGCCTGGCTGACATGGTGAAACCCCCCTCTACTAAAAATACAAAAATTAGCCGAGCATGGTGGTGCATGCCTGTAGTCCCAGCTACTCCTTGGGAGGCGGAGACAGGAGAATTGCTTGAACCTGGAGGAGGAGACTGCAGTGAGCTGAGATCACGCCACTGCACAGCAGCCTGGGTGACACAGTGAGACTGTCTCAAAAAAGAAAAAAAAAAAAAAAAAAGCAGGGTAAATGAGAGTCCTCCTTGGGATTGTAGAAGGACAAATTACCCCAGAAAAGGATGAAGATAGGGAGGCTCTAATCTCCATCACACTGCAGTCCTACTTACTGGGAGTACGGCATCTTTCCAGAAAATTCCTTGATTTGCACAGGTACACACATGTATACCATGCATAGTTGATTAAACCAATCCAAGAATTACTGCCAAAGGCTATATATTTAAATTATGATATTTTTAACTTATGATATTCAAATGTACACATAAGGTGGTTTCCTAGACTCAGTCATAAAGAAATGTCTTCTTGTTATCTCTCTCTGAGACTCCATTTGCTACAAATACCCCCTTCTCGGTTGTAATTCAAGGAGGTCAGAATTGACTTTCCTGGTGATGGCCACTTCCACCAATCTGGGTACCACCCAGTAGCCATGGCTAGAATGGCACAGTCCGTCCCTCATAGGCATTGTCAAAGGCCGTGAGTCAGGTAACTCGTGACCAAATCTAGTCTATGGTGAATTCTCCAAGGAAACTCCGGCCTCTATCCCAACTGTAGCAACTAGACCACAGCATAGGCTATCAGCTCAGGGATTTGATTCATGAAAGCAAAGCTGTCCTCCAGCCTGAGTTCACAGAAACCTCATATTGTTCTCAATGTTTCCTGTCATGCTTGTTTGCATCACTTACAATTTCCCAGGGACACTGGTGTGTCAACTAATCTTATCAGCTAGGCATCTGTAAGCAGGCATGGCAATAAAACAAACAGAGTCCTGTGTCCAGTTTGTAGGAGCTGGTCCCTTCTGCCTAGGGCAGCAACAGGACTCTGTCCAGGCCTGGGGGAGGCTCTCTCCCGTTCCTGGAGTCCTTTCCCTCTGGCTTCCTATCCCTTTAACAGGGGCAGAGCCTTTATCCCCAGTCAGAGGAAACACAGAAACTGGAGATACCTCGGGCAGACAGGACTTTGCCTAATGAAAAACCTCAGAAATGCTTGAAGAGAAAAGTCTTGTTGATCCTACTCAGACCACCCCCTCCCCACCTTGTTAGGGGTAGGAACAAGCAAGACCTGAGTGCAAACCTACATTGACCTCTACTGCACACTCCTGCTCCTCTCAAGTTCAGATGTCTGGAGAGCTCACTGACTTCAAAGAATAATTATGACATCTGTGCTAGAATATTCTCTCCTAAAAGCCTATTGGAGAAATGTCTAAAACTCAAGGACCAAATAAACACATTCCTCTTTTCAGTTTGCCTCAATCTGACTGCCTTGGGCAAGCATCCTTAGGCCAGTAGGACTGCCCCTGCCCCATGGCTGGCCCCATTGACAAATGAGTCCCAGACATTTTTGCCCTGTTCATGGCCTCCACCCAAACCCAAACTCACCTCACTCTCCATTTTCTCTCCTATTTCCAGTTGGTGCCGAGCGCCATTTGCCTGTTACTTAGAGCCTTACTCTTCTCCTTCAGCTCTGTAGGTCTCTCAAGCTCTCACTCTGTTGTTTCCCCTTAATTCAGATTTATGGTCTCCCTTCAAGTCCTGTGCTTCTTGTCTTCCCCAATCCTGACTTGCTCCTGGAACCCTAACGCTAAGATGGGACTTTGTGGCTGGCAAACCCCTGTAGGTTTCCCATAGATCCTCAGATCAGGAGCCTCTGAAACACAAAAAGTA
>NW_022143689.1:0-10296 GCF_007565055.1 Rhinopithecus roxellana
ATGTCTATGTTTTATACCTATATCTATTATATCGACTATGTCTATATTTTACACCTATATCTTTTATATCTATTACTTCTATATTTTATACCCATCTCTGTAATATCTATTATGTTTATATTTGATACCTATATCTATTATATCTATATCTATATTTTATACCTATATCTATTATATCTATTATGTCCATATTTTATAACTATATCTATTAAATCTATTATGTCTATATTTTCTACCTATATCTATTATGTCTATATTTTATACCTGTTTCTTTTATATCTATTATGTCTGTATTTAATACCTATATCTATTATGTCTATATTTTATACCTTTATGTATTAATCTATTATGTCTATATTTTTACCTATATCTATTATATCCATTATGTCTATATTTTATACCTATAATTGTTAAATCTATTATGTCTATATTTTATACCTATATCTATTATGTCTATTTTCATACCTATACCTATTATTTCTATATGTCTATATTTGATATCTATATCTATTATATCTTTTATGTCTATATCTTATACCTATATCTATTATATTTATTATGTCTATATTTTATACCTATATTTATTATATCTATTATGTCTATATTTATGCCTATATCTATTGTATCTATATGTCTATATTTCATACCTATATCTATTATATCTATTATGTCTATATTTTAAACCTGTATCTATTATATCGATGATGTCTACATCCTATACATATGTCTATGATATCTATTATGTCTATATTTTTTACCTATATCTATTATATCTTTTATGTCTATATTTATACCTACATCTTTTATATCCATTTTGTCTATATATTATACCTATTTCAATTATGTCTATATTTATCCTGTATCTTTTATATCTATTATGTCTATATTTTTACCTATATCTATTATATCTATTATGTCTACATTTTACACCTATATCTATTATATCGATAATGTCTATGTCATATACATATATCTATTATATCTAATTATGTCTATATTTTATACCTATATCTATTATATCTGTTATGTCTATATTTTATACCGGTATCTATTATGTCTATATTTTATACCTGTATCTATTATATCTACTCTGTCTATATTTTATACCTATATCTATTATATCTATTATATCAATGTTTTATACCTATATCTTTTAAATTTATTATGTCTATATTTTATACCTATATCTATTATATCTATTATGTCTATATCTTATATACCTATATCTATTATATCTATTATGTCTTAATTTTAAACCCATACCTATTATATCTGTCTATATTTCATACCTATACCTATTTAAACCATTTGTCTATACTTTGTACCTATATCTATTATGTCAATATTTTATACCTATATCTATTATAATTATTATGTCTGTATTTGATACCTATATCTATTATATCTATTATGTCTATATTTAATACTTATTTCCATTATTTCTATGTCTATATTTAATACCTATCTATTATGTCTATATTTTTATCTATATCTATTATATCTATTATGTCTATATTTTATACCTATATCTATTGTATCTATTTTGTCTATATCTTATCCATATATCTATCTATTATGTCTATATTTCATACCTATACCTATTATTTCTTTTATGTCTATATTTTATATCTATATCTATTATATCTATTATGTCTATAACTTATACCTATATCTATTATATTTATTATGTCTAATTTTATACCTATATTTATTACATCTTTCATGTCTATATTTTATACCTATATCTATTGCATCTATTATGTCTGTATTTCATAGCTATATCTATTATATCTATTATGTCTATATTTTTGCCTGTATCTATTATATCGGTTATGTCTACATCTTATACATATATCTATTATATCTATTATGTCTATATTTTATACCTATACGTTTTATATCCTTTTGTCTATATTTTATACCTATTTCAATTATGTCTATATTTTATTCCTATATCTATTATGTCTATATTTTATACCTATATCTATTATATCTATTATGTCTATATTTTATACCTATATCTATTATATCGATAATGTCTATATCTTATACATATATAACTATTATGTCGATATTTTATACCTATATCTATTATATCTATTATGTCTATATCTTATACATCTATCTATTATATCTATTATGTGTATATTATACCTATATCTCTTATGTCTATATTTCATACCTATATTTTTATACCAGTTATGTCTATATTTCATACCTATATGTATTATATCTGTTATGTCTATAATTTATACCGATATCTATTATGTGTATGTTTTATACCTATATCTATTATATCTACTCTGTCTATATTTTATACCTATATCTATTATATCTATTATGTCTATATTTCGTTCCTATATCTATTATATCTACTCTGTCTATATTTATACCTATATTATATCTATTATATCCATATTTTATCCCTATCTATTATACCTATTATGTCTATATTTTATATCTTTATCTATCTATTATGTCTATATTTTATACCAATATCTATTATATCTACTGTGTCTGTATTTTATACCTATATCTATTACATCTATATATCAATGTTTTATATCTATATCTATTAAATTTATTATGTCTATATTTTATACCTATATCTATTATATCTATTATGTCTATATCTAATACCTATATCTATTATATCAATTACGTCTTTATTTTAAACCCATACCTATTAATCTATTATGTCTATATTTCATACCTATATCTATTATAACCATTATGTCTATACTTTGTACCTATATCTATTATTTTACCTATATCTATTATAATTATATGTCTATATTTGATACCTATATCTATTATATCTATTATGTCTATATTTTATCCTTATTTCTATTATGTCTATATTTAATACCTATATCTATTATGTCTATATTTTATACGTATATTTTATCTATTATGTCTATATTTTATACCTATATCTATTATATCCATTATGTCTATGTTTTATAACTATCTATGAAATCTATTATGTCTATATTTTATACCGATATCTTTTAAATCTATTTTGTCTATATTTTATATCTATATCTATGATGTCTGTATTTTATACCTGTATCTATTATATTATGTCTATATTTTATACCTATAATTACTATATCTATTATGTCTATATTTTATACCTATATCTATTATGTTTTATCTTATATCTATATCTATTGTATCTGTCTATATTTTATACCTATATCTATTGTATCTATTATGTCTATATCTTTTTTTTTTAACAGGCTTAATTCACTTTATTTTTCTTGTATAAAAAGCCTATGTTGTAGCCACAGCTGGAGCCTGGGTCCGCTGCACGGGGACTCTGGTGTGGGTCTTGACAAGGTGGTCAGTGAATTCCTGATAGGTAGACTTGGTAAAGACAGTCTCCTTCCACAGGTCAGGGGTCAGGTAGCTGTAGGTCTTAGAGATGGCATCAAAGGTGGCCTTGGCGAAGTTGCCCAGGGTGGCAGTGCAGCCCGGGCTGAGGTGTAGCAGTCATCAATACAGCCATCATGAGCAGCTTCTTGGGCACAGGCGCTGAGACGATGCCAGTGCCCTGGGTGCAGGGATGAGGCGCACCAGCACAGAGCCACAGCGGCCTGTCACCTTGCAAGGGACGGTGTGGGGCTTGCCGATCTTGTTCCCCCAGTAGCCTCTGCGCACCGGGACAATGGAGAGTTTGGTCAGGATGATGGCCCCACGGATGGCGGTGGCCACCTCTTTGGAGCACTTAACACCCAGGCCGACGTGGCCATTGTAGTCCCCGATAGCAACAAACGCCTTGAACCTGGTGCGCTGACCAGCACGGGTCTGCTTCTGCACCGGCATAATCTTCAAAACCTCATCTTTGAGAGAGGCCCCCAAGAAAAAGTCAATGATCTCAGATTCCTTAATGGGCAGAGAAGAGGTAGATCTCCTCCAGGGACTTGATCTTCATGTCCTTGACCAAGCGGCCCAGCTTGGTGACGGGCATCCACTCCTCATCCTCGGCCTTGCCTCCGCGAGCTCCGCGGCCTCGGCCCCGACCCCGTCCACGGCCAAGACCCCGCCCCGGATGCCACTGCCGAAACCTCCGCGGAAGACACCGCGGTTCCCCATCTCAGGGCCACCAGGGCCTCCGGACCACCCCGCTGCACTGGCGTCATCCGCCATTTGGTGTTTTCTCGGAGAAGAAGCTTATGTCTATATTTTATAGACATATCTATTATATCTATTATGTCTATATCTTATAGACATATCTATTATATCTATTATGTCTATATTTCATACCTATACCTATTATATTTATTATGTTTTTATTTATATCTATATCTATTATATCTATTATGTCTATGTTTTATAACTATATCTATTAAATCTATTATGTCTATATTTTATACCGATATCTATTATGTGTATATTTTATACCTATATCTGTTAAATCTATTATGTCTACATTTTATAAATCTATCTATAATATCTATTATGTCTATAATTTATACCTCTATCACTTATATCTTTTAGGTCTATATTTTATACCTCTATTATATCTATGATGTCTATATTTTTACCTCTATCTATTATATCAATTTTGTCTATATTTTATTTCTCTATCTATATATCTATGATGTCTGTATTTATACCTATCTCTATTATATATATTCTGTCTCTATTGTATCCATTATGTCTATATTTTATACCTATATCTATTATATCCATTATATCTATATTTTATACATATTTCTATTATATCTATATTTATACCTCTACTATTTTATCTATATATCTATATTTTATACTTATCTATTATACCTATTTATCTATATTTGATATCTATATCGATTATGTCTATATTTATACCTATATCTAACGTATCTATTATGTCTATGTTTTGTGCCTATATCTATCATATCTATTATGTCTATATTTTATACCTGTATCTATTATATCTATTATGTCTCTATTTTACACCTATATCTATTATATCTATTATGTCTATATTTTATACCTCTATCTATTATATCTATTATGTCTATATTTTACAACACCTATCTATTATATCTAATGTCTATATTTTATACCTCTATCTATTATGTCTATGTTTTGTACCTATATCTATCATATATATTATGTGTATATGTTATACCTATATCTATTATATCTATATTTCATATACCCATATCAATTATATGTATTATGTCTATATTTTATACCTATATCTATTTTATCTATTATGTATATATTTTATACTTACATGTATTATATCTATTATGTCTATATTTTTTACCTATATCTATTATATATATTAGTCTATTTTTATACCTATTTCAATTATGTCTATATTTTATTCCTATATCTATTAAGTCTATATTTTATACCTGTATCGATTATATTTATTATGTCGATATTTTATACCTATATCTATCTCTTATGTCTATATTTTTACCTGTATCTATTATTTCTATTATGTTTATATTTTATACCTATATCTCTTATGACTATATCTTATACCTATATCGATTATATCTATTATGTCTATATATTATACCTATATCTATTATACCTCTGATGTCTATATTTTATACCTATATCTATTATATCTATTATGTCTATATTTATCCCTCTATCTATTATATCTATTATGTCTATATTTATAATTCTATCAATTATATCTATTATGTCTATATTTTATACCTCTATTATATCTATCATGCCTATATATTTTACCTATATCTATTATATCTATTATGTCTATATTTTATATCTATATCCATTATGTCTACTATGTCTATATTTTATACCTATATATATTATATCTATTATGTCTGTATTGTATAACAATATCTTAAGTCTCTATATTTTATACCTATATATATTATATCTATTATGTCTATATTGTATACCTATATCTATTATGTCTGTATTTTATACCTATATCTGTTATGTCTATATTTTATATACCTATATCTATTAGTCTATATTTAATACTATATCTATTATATCTATTATGTCTATATTTATACTTATCTATTATGTCTATATTTATACCTATTCTATTATATCTATAAGTCTATATTTATACCTATATCTATTATATCTCTTATGCCTATATTTTACACCTATATCTATGATATTTATTATATCTAATTTTATACCTATTATATCTATTATGTCTATATTTATACCTATATCTATATGTCTATATTTTATACCTTTATCAATTATGTGTATATTTTATACCTATATCTATTATGTCTATATTGTATACCTATCTATTATATCTATCAGATTTATATTTTAATTATATCAATTATATCTATATTTTATATGTATATCTATTATCTATTATATGTATACTTTATCCTATATCTATATATCTATATTTTACCTTTATGTATATCTATTATGTCTATATTTTATACCTATATCTATATACCTCTTATGTCTATATATTATACCTGTATCTATTATCTCTATTATGTCTATATTTTACATCTTTATCTATTATAATCTATTATGTCTATATTTTATACCTATATCTATTATATCTATTATGTCTGCATTTTATGCCTATATCTATTATATCCACTATATCTATATTTTATAGGTATATCTATTATATCTATATTTGATACCTGTATCCATTATATCATTATACACTATTTATACATATCTATCATATCTATTATGTCTATATTTTATGCCTATAACTATTATATCTTTTATATCCATATTTATACTTATACCTATTATAACCCTATTTTATACCTATATCCATTATATCTATATTTTTTCCTATATCAATTATAAGTATTATATTTATATTTTATAATTATATCTATTATCTATATTTTATACCTATATTTTATTATACTATTGTCTATGTTTTATACCTCTATCTGTTTTATCTTTTTTATACATATACTATTATATCTATTATATCTTTATTTCATACCTATATCTATTATATCTATAAATTTACCTGTATCTATTATATCTATGAGTCTATATTTTATACCTATATCTATTATATCTATTATGTCTCTATTTATACCTATATCTATTATATCTATTATGTCTGCATATTATACCTATATCAATTATGTCTATATTTTATACCTATAACCTATTATAACTATTATGTCTATATTTTATAACTATGTATATGTCTATTTTATACCTATATCTATATCTATTATGTCTATATTTTAAAAGTAATGTTATGTCTATATTTTATATCTATATCCATTATATATATTATGTCTATATTTTATATCTTCATTATTATGTCTATATTTTACACCTATATCTATTATATCTGTTTTGTGTATATTTAACGTATATCTATTATATCTTTATGTCTACATTTTATACCTATATCTATTATATCTATTATGTCCAAATATTATACCCATATCTACTATGTCTATTTTTATAACAATATCTATTATATCTATTATGTCTATATTTCATATCTTTATCTATTATATCTATTTGTCTATATTTTATATCTATATCTATTATAACTAATATGTCTATGTTTTATACCAGTATCTATTAC
Source organism: Rhinopithecus roxellana (assembly GCF_007565055.1). Taxonomy (NCBI): domain Eukaryota; kingdom Metazoa; phylum Chordata; class Mammalia; order Primates; family Cercopithecidae; genus Rhinopithecus; species Rhinopithecus roxellana. The sequence continues at coordinate 7,541 of NW_022143689.1, forward strand.
ATCTATTATGTCTGTATTTTATACCTATATCTATTATATCTATTATGTCTTTATTTTATACCTATATCTATTATATCTATTATGTTTATACTTTAAAACTGCATCTATTATATCTATTATGTCATATTTTATACCTATATCTACTATAACTATTATGTCTATATTTTATACCTATATCTATTATATCTATTATGTCTAAATATTATACCTATATCTATTATGTCTATATTTATACCAATATCTATTATGTCTATATTTTATACCTATATCTATTATATTTATTATGTCTATATTTTATTCCCATATCTATAATGTCTATATTTTCTACCTATATGTGTTATATCATTTATGTCTATATTTTATAAGTACACTATTGTATCTATTATCTGTATTTTATTTTATATACAATATCCACTATGTCTATGTTTTCTATTTTCTACCTATTCTATTATATCTATTATGTCTATATTTTATACCTATATCTATTATATCTATTATGTCTATATTTTATACCTATATCTTTTATATCTATTATGTCTTTTTATACCTATATCTATTATGTCTATATTTCATACCTATGTCTATTATATCTATTAGGTCTATATTGTTTACCTCTATTATATCTATTATGTCTATATTTATACCTATATCTATTATGTCTATATTTTATACCTATATCTATTATATCTATTTGTCCATATTTTATACCTATATCTATTATGTCTCTATTTTATACCTATATCTATTATATCTATTATGTCTATATTTTATACCTATATTTATTATGTCTATACTTTATACCTATATCTATTATAATTATTATGTCTATATTTTATACCTCTATTATATCTATTATGTCTATATTTATACCTATATTATACCTATAATGTCTACATTTTATACCTATATCTATTGAGTGTATATTTTATACGTATATCTATTTTATCTGTTATATCTATAATTTACCTATATCTATTTTATTTATATTTGATACCTATATCTATTATATCTATTACGTCTATATTTTATACCTATATCTATTATATCTATTAGTCTTTGATTTAAAACTATACCTATTATGTCTGTGTTTTATACCTATATCTATTATATCTTTATTTCATACCTATATCTATTATATCTATTATGTCTATACTTTAAAACTATCGATTATATCTATTATTTCTATCGTTTATACCTATATCTATTATATCTATTATGTCTATATTTTATACCTACATTTATTATATCTATTATGTTTATTGTATTCCTATATCTATTATGTCTATATTTTATACCTATATCTATTATATCTATTGTGTCTATATTTATACCTATATCTATGATACGTCTTAGTCTATATTTTTTACCTATATGTATTATATCTATTATGTTTATATTTTATACCTATATCTATTATGTCTACTATGTGTATATTTATACCTATATATTATATCTATTATGTCTATGTTGTGTACCTAAATATATATTGTGTGTATTTTATATCTATATCTATTATATCTATTATGTCTATATTCTATCCGTATATCCATTATATCTGTTATGTCTACATTTTATATCTATATCTATTATATCTATTACGTCTCTATTTTATTTCCATATCTATTATATTTATTATGTCTACATTTAATACCTATATGGATTATATCTACTATGTTTATATTTTATATCTCCATCTATTATAACTATTATGTCTATATTTTAAACATATATCAATTTTATCTATTATGACTAAATTTTATACCTATGTATTATGTATTTATTTTACACCTATATCTATTATATCTATTATGTCTATATTTTATAACCATATCTATTATATCTATATTTTACACCTATATCTATTATATCTATTGTATCTATATTTTATATCTATATCTATTATATCTATATTTTATACCTATATCCATCATATCTATTATTTCTATATTTTAAACTTCTATCTATTATATCTATTATGTCTATATTTATACCTATATCTATTATATCTATTATGTCTATATTTATACCTATATCTATTATAACTGTTATGTCTCTATTTTATAGGTATATCTTTTATGTCTATATTTATAACTATATATATTATGTGCGTATTTATACCTGTATCTATTATGTCTTTATTTTATACCTATATCTATTATATCTATTGTCATACTTTAAAACTGCATCTATTATATCTATTATGTCTATTTTTATACCTATATCTACTATATCTATATGTCTATATTTTAATCCTATCTATTATATCTATGATCTAAGTATTATACCTATATCTATTATACTATATTTTATACCAATCTATTATGTCTATATTTTATACCTATATCTATTATATCTATTTTCTATATTTTATACCTATATCTATATGTCTACTATGTGTATATTTTATACCTATATCGATTATATCTATTATGTCTAAGTTTTATACCTATATCTATTATGTCTATATTTTATACCTATGTCTATTATATCTAAGGTCTATATTGTATACCTCTATTATATCTATTATGTATATATTTTATATCTATATATTTATGATGTCTATATTTTATACCTATATCTATTATTCTATTATGTCCATGTTTTATACCTATATCTATTATGTCCTCTATTTTATACCTATATCTATTATTATTATGTCTATATTTTATACCTATATCTATTATGTCTATATTTTACACCTATATCTATCAGAATTATTATGTTTATATTTTATACCTCTATCTATATATCTATTA
>NW_022143690.1:0-16180 GCF_007565055.1 Rhinopithecus roxellana
ACTCTGTTAGTTGCATTCACACATGGCAATGCAGTTTCTCAGAAAGCTTCTCTTTAGTTATTATGTGGGGATATTCCTTTATCACCATGGGCCCAATAGGCCCCAAATATCACTTTGCAGATTCCACGAAAAGAGTGTTAGCAAACTGCTTCTTGAGGCAGAGGTTGTACATCTGTGAGAATGAACTCACAGATCAGCAGAACGTTTTCTCAGAAAGCGTCTTTCAACGTTTTGACAACGGATTGAAATTTCCTTTATCAGCCGCGTCAGGACCTCACTGTGATCTCCAAAGAAGCCCTTCTCAAGATTCCTCACGACATGTTTATAGCGACTGCCTCCACGAAACAGAAGGTGTAACTCTGTGAGCATGAATTCAAACACATCACCCAAGAAGTTCTAAGAAAGCTTCGTTGCTAGTTATCATCGTGTCGGATATTTCCGTTGTCAACGTGTAATTTCATTGCGCATGAAAAGTATCTAATTGTCATGATTTCCAGAAAACTGTGCTAACAAAACTGATCACTGAAGAGAAACGTGTAACTCTGTGAGTTGCATTCACCATGGCAATGCAGTTTCTCAGAAAGCTTCTACTTTAGTTATTATGTGAGGATATTTCCTTTATCACCATGGGCCCCAATAGGCTCCCAAATATCACTTTGCAGATTCCACGAAAAGAGGTGTTAGCAAACTGCTTCTTGAGGCAGAGTTGTAACTCTGTGAAGATGAACTCACAGATCAGAAAGAAGTTTCTCAGAAAGCTTCTTTCACGTTTTGAACGGATGAAATTTCCTTTATCAGCGTAGGCCTCAATGTGATCCAAAGAAGCCCTTCTCAGATTCCTCAAAGACAGTGTTAATGGACTGCTCCACGAAACATAAGTGTAACTCTGTGAGATGAATTCACACATCACCAAGAAGTTTCTAAGAAAGCTTCTTTCTAGTTTTCATCTGTGGATATTTCCTTTGTCACTGTAATGTTCATTGCGCTATGAAGTATCTAATTGCAGATTTCCAGAAAACTGTGCTAACAAACTGATCACTGAAGAGAAACGTGTAACTCTGTGAGTTGCATTCACACATGGCAATGCAGTTTCTCAGAAAGCTTCTCTTTAGTTATTATGTGAGGGATATTTCCTTTATCACCATGGGCCCCAATAGGCTCCCAAATATCACTTTGCAGATTCCACGAAAAGAGTGTTAGCAAACTGCTTCTTGAGGCAGAGGTTTGTAACTCTGTGAGATGAACTCACAGATCAGAAAGAAAGTTTCTCAGAAAGCTTCTTTCACGTTTTGAACGGATGAAATTTCCTTTATCAGCGTAGGCCTCAATGTGATCCAAAGAAGCCCTTCTCAGATTCCTCAAAGACAGTGTTAATGGACTGCTCCACGAAACATAAGTGTAACTCTGTGAGATGAATTCACACATCACCAAGAAGTTTCTAAGAAAGCTTCTTTCTAGTTTTCATCTGTGGATATTTCCTTGTCACTGTAATGTTCATTGCGCTATGAAGTATCTAATTGCAGATTTCCAGAAAACTGTGCTAACAAACTGATCACTGAAGAGAAACGTGTAACTCTGTGAGTTGCATTCACACATGGCAATGCAGTTTCTCAGAAAGCTTCTCTTTAGTTATTATGTGAGGATATTTCCTTTATCACCATGGGCCCCAATAGGCTCCCAAATATCACTTTGCAGATTCCACGAAAAGAGTGTTAGCAAACTGCTTCTTGAGGCAGAGGTTGTAACTCTGTGAGATGAACTCACAGATCAGAAAGAAGTTTCTCAGAAAGCTTCTTTCACGTTTTGAACGGATGAAATTTCCTTTATCAGCGTAGGCCTCAATGTGATCCAAAGAAGCCCTTCTCAGATTCCTCAAAGACAGTGTTAATGGACTGCTCCACGAAACATAAGTGTAACTCTGTGAGATGAATTCACACATCACCAAGAAGTTTCTAAGAAAGCTTCTTTCTAGTTTTCATCTGTGGATATTTCCTTTGTCACTGTAATGTTCATTGCGCTATGAAGTATCTAATTGCAGATTTCCAGAAAACTGTGCTAACAAACTGATCACTGAAGAGAAACGTGTAACTCTGTGAGTTGCATTCACACATTGGCAATGCAGTTTCTCAGAAAGCTTCTCTTTAGTTATTATGTGAGGATATTTCCTTTATCACCATGGGCCCCAATAGGCTCCCAAATATCACTTTGCAGATTCCACGAAAAGAGTGTTAGCAAACTGCTTCTTGAGGCAGAGGTTGTAACTCTGTGAGATGAACTCACAGATCAGAAAGAAGTTTCTCAGAAAGCTTCTTTCACGTTTTGAACGGATGAAATTTCCTTTATCAGCGTAGGCCTCAATGTGATCCAAAGAAGCCCTTCTCAGATTCCTCAAAGACAGTGTTAATGGACTGCTCCACGAAACATAAGTGTAACTCTGTGAGATGAATTCACACATCACCAAGAAGTTTCTAAGAAAGCTTCTTTCTAGTTTTCATCTGTGGATATTTCCTTTGTCACTGTAATGTTCATTGCGCTATGAAGTATCTAATTGCAGATTTCCAGAAAACTGTGCTAACAAACTGATCACTGAAGAGAAACGTGTAACTCTGTGAGTTGCATTCACACATGGCAATGCAGTTTCTCAGAAAGCTTCTCTTTAGTTATTATGTGAGGATATTTCCTTTATCACCATGGGCCCCAATAGGCTCCCAAATATCACTTTGCAGATTCCACGAAAAGAGTGTTAGCAAACTGCTTCTTGAGGCAGAGGTTGTAACTCTGTGAGATGAACTCACAGATCAGAAAGAAGTTTCTCAGAAAGCTTCTTTCACGTTTTGAACGGATGAAATTTCCTTTATCAGCGTAGGCCTCAATGTGATCCAAAGAAGCCCTTCTCAGATTCCTCAAAGACAGTGTTAATGGACTGCTCCACGAAACATAAGTGTAACTCTGTGAGATGAATTCACACATCACCAAGAAGTTTCTAAGAAAGCTTCTTTCTAGTTTTCATCTGTGGATATTTCCTTTGTCACTGTAATGTTCATTGCGCTATGAAGTATCTAATTGCAGATTTCCAGAAAACTGTGCTAACAAACTGATCACTGAAGAGAAACGTGTAACTCTGTGAGTTGCATTCACACATGGCAATGCAGTTTCTCAGAAAGCTTCTCTTTAGTTATTATGTGAGGATATTTCCTTTATCACCATGGGCCCCAATAGGCTCCCAAATATCACTTTGCAGATTCCACGAAAAGAGTGTTAGCAAACTGCTTCTTGAGGCAGAGGTTGTAACTCTGTGAGATGAACTCACAGATCAGAAAGAAGTTTCTCAGAAAGCTTCTTTCACGTTTTGAACGGATGAAATTTCCTTTATCAGCGTAGGCCTCAATGTGATCCAAAGAAGCCCTTCTCAGATTCCTCAAAGACAGTGTTAATGGACTGCTCCACGAAACATAAGTGTAACTCTGTGAGATGAATTCACACATCACCAAGAAGTTTCTAAGAAAGCTTCTTTCTAGTTTTCATCTGTGGATATTTCCTTTGTCACTGTAATGTTCATTGCGCTATGAAGTATCTAATTGCAGATTTCCAGAAAACTGTGCTAACAAACTGATCACTGAAGAGAAACGTGTAACTCTGTGAGTTGCATTCACACATGGCAATGCAGTTTCTCAGAAAGCTTCTCTTTAGTTATTATGTGAGGATATTTCCTTTATCACCATGGGCCCCAATAGGCTCCCAAATATCACTTTGCAGATTCCACGAAAAGAGTGTTAGCAAACTGCTTCTTGAGGCAGAGGTTGTAACTCTGTGAGATGAACTCACAGATCAGAAAGAAGTTTCTCAGAAAGCTTCTTTCACGTTTTGAACGGATGAAATTTCCTTTATCAGCGTAGGCCTCAATGTGATCCAAAGAAGCCCTTCTCAGATTCCTCAAAGACAGTGTTAATGGACTGCTCCACGAAACATAAGTGTAACTCTGTGAGATGAATTCACACATCACCAAGAAGTTTCTAAGAAAGCTTCTTTCTAGTTTTCATCTGTGGATATTTCCTTTGTCACTGTAATGTTCATTGCGCTATGAAGTATCTAATTGCAGATTTCCAGAAAACTGTGCTAACAAACTGATCACTGAAGAGAAACGTGTAACTCTGTGAGTTGCATTCACACATGGCAATGCAGTTTCTCAGAAAGCTTCTCTTTAGTTATTATGTGAGGATATTTCCTTTATCACCATGGGCCCCAATAGGCTCCCAAATATCACTTTGCAGATTCCACGAAAAGAGTGTTAGCAAACTGCTTCTTGAGGCAGAGGTTGTAACTCTGTGAGATGAACTCACAGATCAGAAAGAAGTTTCTCAGAAAGCTTCTTTCACGTTTTGAACGGATGAAATTTCCTTTATCAGCGTAGGCCTCAATGTGATCCAAAGAAGCCCTTCTCAGATTCCTCAAAGACAGTGTTAATGGACTGCTCCACGAAACATAAGTGTAACTCTGTGAGATGAATTCACACATCACCAAGAAGTTTCTAAGAAAGCTTCTTTCTAGTTTTCATCTGTGGATATTTCCTTTGTCACTGTAATGTTCATTGCGCTATGAAGTATCTAATTGCAGATTTCCAGAAAACTGTGCTAACAAACTGATCACTGAAGAGAAACGTGTAACTCTGTGAGTTGCATTCACACATGGCAATGCAGTTTCTCAGAAAGCTTCTCTTTAGTTATTATGTGAGGATATTTCCTTTATCACCATGGGCCCCAATAGGCTCCCAAATATCACTTTGCAGATTCCACGAAAAGAGTGTTAGCAAACTGCTTCTTGAGGCAGAGGTTGTAACTCTGTGAGATGAACTCACAGATCAGAAAGAAGTTTCTCAGAAAGCTTCTTTCACGTTTTGAACGGATGAAATTTCCTTTATCAGCGTAGGCCTCAATGTGATCCAAAGAAGCCCTTCTCAGATTCCTCAAAGACAGTGTTAATGGACTGCTCCACGAAACATAAGTGTAACTCTGTGAGATGAATTCACACATCACCAAGAAGTTTCTAAGAAAGCTTCTTTCTAGTTTTCATCTGTGGATATTTCCTTTGTCACTGTAATGTTCATTGCGCTATGAAGTATCTAATTGCAGATTTCCAGAAAACTGTGCTAACAAACTGATCACTGAAGAGAAACGTGTAACTCTGTGAGTTGCATTCACACATGGCAATGCAGTTTCTCAGAAAGCTTCTCTTTAGTTATTATGTGAGGATATTTCCTTTATCACCATGGGCCCCAATAGGCTCCCAAATATCACTTTGCAGATTCCACGAAAAGAGTGTTAGCAAACTGCTTCTTGAGGCAGAGGTTGTAACTCTGTGAGATGAACTCACAGATCAGAAAGAAGTTTCTCAGAAAGCTTCTTTCACGTTTTGAACGGATGAAATTTCCTTTATCAGCGTAGGCCTCAATGTGATCCAAAGAAGCCCTTCTCAGATTCCTCAAAGACAGTGTTAATGGACTGCTCCACGAAACATAAGTGTAACTCTGTGAGATGAATTCACACATCACCAAGAAGTTTCTAAGAAAGCTTCTTTCTAGTTTTCATCTGTGGATATTTCCTTTGTCACTGTAATGTTCATTGCGCTATGAAGTATCTAATTGCAGATTTCCAGAAAACTGTGCTAACAAACTGATCACTGAAGAGAAACGTGTAACTCTGTGAGTTGCATTCACACATGGCAATGCAGTTTCTCAGAAAGCTTCTCTTTAGTTATTATGTGAGGATATTTCCTTTATCACCATGGGCCCCAATAGGCTCCCAAATATCACTTTGCAGATTCCACGAAAAGAGTGTTAGCAAACTGCTTCTTGAGGCAGAGGTTGTAACTCTGTGAGATGAACTCACAGATCAGAAAGAAGTTTCTCAGAAAGCTTCTTTCACGTTTTGAACGGATGAAATTTCCTTTATCAGCGTAGGCCTCAATGTGATCCAAAGAAGCCCTTCTCAGATTCCTCAAAGACAGTGTTAATGGACTGCTCCACGAAACATAAGTGTAACTCTGTGAGATGAATTCACACATCACCAAGAAGTTTCTAAGAAAGCTTCTTTCTAGTTTTCATCTGTGGATATTTCCTTTGTCACTGTAATGTTCATTGCGCTATGAAGTATCTAATTGCAGATTTCCAGAAAACTGTGCTAACAAACTGATCACTGAAGAGAAACGTGTAACTCTGTGAGTTGCATTCACACATGGCAATGCAGTTTCTCAGAAAGCTTCTCTTTAGTTATTATGTGAGGATATTTCCTTTATCACCATGGGCCCCAATAGGCTCCCAAATATCACTTTGCAGATTCCACGAAAAGAGTGTTAGCAAACTGCTTCTTGAGGCAGAGGTTGTAACTCTGTGAGATGAACTCACAGATCAGAAAGAAGTTTCTCAGAAAGCTTCTTTCACGTTTTGAACGGATGAAATTTCCTTTATCAGCGTAGGCCTCAATGTGATCCAAAGAAGCCCTTCTCAGATTCCTCAAAGACAGTGTTAATGGACTGCTCCACGAAACATAAGTGTAACTCTGTGAGATGAATTCACACATCACCAAGAAGTTTCTAAGAAAGCTTCTTTCTAGTTTTCATCTGTGGATATTTCCTTTGTCACTGTAATGTTCATTGCGCTATGAAGTATCTAATTGCAGATTTCCAGAAAACTGTGCTAACAAACTGATCACTGAAGAGAAACGTGTAACTCTGTGAGTTGCATTCACACATGGCAATGCAGTTTCTCAGAAAGCTTCTCTTTAGTTATTATGTGAGGATATTTCCTTTATCACCATGGGCCCCAATAGGCTCCCAAATATCACTTTGCAGATTCCACGAAAAGAGTGTTAGCAAACTGCTTCTTGAGGCAGAGGTTGTAACTCTGTGAGATGAACTCACAGATCAGAAAGAAGTTTCTCAGAAAGCTTCTTTCACGTTTGAACGGATGAAATTTCCTTTATCAGCGTAGGCCTCAATGTGATCCAAAGAAGCCCTTCTCAGATTCCTCAAAGACAGTGTTAATGGACTGCTCCACGAAACATAAGTGTAACTCTGTGAGATGAATTCACACATCACCAAGAAGTTTCTAAGAAAGCTTCTTTCTAGTTTTCATCTGTGGATATTTCCTTGTCACTGTAATGTTCATTGCGCTATGAAGTATCTAATTGCAGATTTCCAGAAAACTGTGCTAACAAACTGATCACTGAAGAGAAACGTGTAACTCTGTGAGTTGCATTCACACATGGCAATGCAGTTTCTCAGAAAGCTTCTCTTTAGTTATTATGTGAGGATATTTCCTTTATCACCATGGGCCCCAATAGGCTCCCAAATATCACTTTGCAGATTCCACGAAAAGAGTGTTAGCAAACTGCTTCTTGAGGCAGAGGTTGTAACTCTGTGAGATGAACTCACAGATCAGAAAGAAGTTTCTCAGAAAGCTTCTTTCACGTTTTGAACGGATGAAATTTCCTTTATCAGCGTAGGCCTCAATGTGATCCAAAGAAGCCCTTCTCAGATTCCTCAAAGACAGTGTTAATGGACTGCTCCACGAAACATAAGTGTAACTCTGTGAGATGAATTCACACATCACCAAGAAGTTTCTAAGAAAGCTTCTTTCTAGTTTTCATCTGTGGATATTTCCTTTGTCACTGTAATGTTCATTGCGCTATGAAGTATCTAATTGCAGATTTCCAGAAAACTGTGCTAACAAACTGATCACTGAAGAGAAACGTGTAACTCTGTGAGTTGCATTCACACATGGCAATGCAGTTTCTCAGAAAGCTTCTCTTTAGTTATTATGTGAGGATATTTCCTTTATCACCATGGGCCCCAATAGGCTCCCAAATATCACTTTGCAGATTCCACGAAAAGAGTGTTAGCAAACTGCTTCTTGAGGCAGAGGTTGTAACTCTGTGAGATGAACTCACAGATCAGAAAGAAGTTTCTCAGAAAGCTTCTTTCACGTTTTGAACGGATGAAATTTCCTTTATCAGCGTAGGCCTCAATGTGATCCAAAGAAGCCCTTCTCAGATTCCTCAAAGACAGTGTTAATGGACTGCTCCACGAAACATAAGTGTAACTCTGTGAGATGAATTCACACATCACCAAGAAGTTTCTAAGAAAGCTTCTTTCTAGTTTTCATCTGTGGATATTTCCTTTGTCACTGTAATGTTCATTGCGCTATGAAGTATCTAATTGCAGATTTCCAGAAAACTGTGCTAACAAACTGATCACTGAAGAGAAACGTGTAACTCTGTGAGTTGCATTCACACATGGCAATGCAGTTTCTCAGAAAGCTTCTCTTTAGTTATTATGTGAGGATATTTCCTTTATCACCATGGGCCCCAATAGGCTCCCAAATATCACTTTGCAGATTCCACGAAAAGAGTGTTAGCAAACTGCTTCTTGAGGCAGAGGTTGTAACTCTGTGAGATGAACTCACAGATCAGAAAGAAGTTTCTCAGAAAGCTTCTTTCACGTTTTGAACGGATGAAATTTCCTTTATCAGCGTAGGCCTCAATGTGATCCAAAGAAGCCCTTCTCAGATTCCTCAAAGACAGTGTTAATGGACTGCTCCACGAAACATAAGTGTAACTCTGTGAGATGAATTCACACATCACCAAGAAGTTTCTAAGAAAGCTTCTTTCTAGTTTTCATCTGTGGATATTTCCTTTGTCACTGTAATGTTCATTGCGCTATGAAGTATCTAATTGCAGATTTCCAGAAAACTGTGCTAACAAACTGATCACTGAAGAGAAACGTGTAACTCTGTGAGTTGCATTCACACATGGCAATGCAGTTTCTCAGAAAGCTTCTCTTTAGTTATTATGTGAGGATATTTCCTTTATCACCATGGGCCCCAATAGGCTCCCAAATATCACTTTGCAGATTCCACGAAAAGAGTGTTAGCAAACTGCTTCTTGAGGCAGAGGTTGTAACTCTGTGAGATGAACTCACAGATCAGAAAGAAGTTTCTCAGAAAGCTTCTTTCACGTTTTGAACGGATGAAATTTCCTTTATCAGCGTAGGCCTCAATGTGATCCAAAGAAGCCCTTCTCAGATTCCTCAAAGACAGTGTTAATGGACTGCTCCACGAAACATAAGTGTAACTCTGTGAGATGAATTCACACATCACCAAGAAGTTTCTAAGAAAGCTTCTTTCTAGTTTTCATCTGTGGATATTTCCTTTGTCACTGTAATGTTCATTGCGCTATGAAGTATCTAATTGCAGATTTCCAGAAAACTGTGCTAACAAACTGATCACTGAAGAGAAACGTGTAACTCTGTGAGTTGCATTCACACATGGCAATGCAGTTTCTCAGAAAGCTTCTCTTTAGTTATTATGTGAGGATATTTCCTTTATCACCATGGGCCCCAATAGGCTCCCAAATATCACTTTGCAGATTCCACGAAAAGAGTGTTAGCAAACTGCTTCTTGAGGCAGAGGTTGTAACTCTGTGAGATGAACTCACAGATCAGAAAGAAGTTTCTCAGAAAGCTTCTTTCACGTTTTGAACGGATGAAATTTCCTTTATCAGCGTAGGCCTCAATGTGATCCAAAGAAGCCCTTCTCAGATTCCTCAAAGACAGTGTTAATGGACTGCTCCACGAAACATAAGTGTAACTCTGTGAGATGAATTCACACATCACCAAGAAGTTTCTAAGAAAGCTTCTTTCTAGTTTTCATCTGTGGATATTTCCTTTGTCACTGTAATGTTCATTGCGCTATGAAGTATCTAATTGCAGATTTCCAGAAAACTGTGCTAACAAACTGATCACTGAAGAGAAACGTGTAACTCTGTGAGTTGCATTCACACATGGCAATGCAGTTTCTCAGAAAGCTTCTCTTTAGTTATTATGTGAGGATATTTCCTTTATCACCATGGGCCCCAATAGGCTCCCAAATATCACTTTGCAGATTCCACGAAAAGAGTGTTAGCAAACTGCTTCTTGAGGCAGAGGTTGTAACTCTGTGAGATGAACTCACAGATCAGAAAGAAGTTTCTCAGAAAGCTTCTTTCACGTTTTGAACGGATGAAATTTCCTTTATCAGCGTAGGCCTCAATGTGATCCAAAGAAGCCCTTCTCAGATTCCTCAAAGACAGTGTTAATGGACTGCTCCACGAAACATAAGTGTAACTCTGTGAGATGAATTCACACATCACCAAGAAGTTTCTAAGAAAGCTTCTTTCTAGTTTTCATCTGTGGATATTTCCTTTGTCACTGTAATGTTCATTGCGCTATGAAGTATCTAATTGCAGATTTCCAGAAAACTGTGCTAACAAACTGATCACTGAAGAGAAACGTGTAACTCTGTGAGTTGCATTCACACATGGCAATGCAGTTTCTCAGAAAGCTTCTCTTTAGTTATTATGTGAGGATATTTCCTTTATCACCATGGGCCCCAATAGGCTCCCAAATATCACTTTGCAGATTCCACGAAAAGAGTGTTAGCAAACTGCTTCTTGAGGCAGAGGTTGTAACTCTGTGAGATGAACTCACAGATCAGAAAGAAGTTTCTCAGAAAGCTTCTTTCACGTTTTGAACGGATGAAATTTCCTTTATCAGCGTAGGCCTCAATGTGATCCAAAGAAGCCCTTCTCAGATTCCTCAAAGACAGTGTTAATGGACTGCTCCACGAAACATAAGTGTAACTCTGTGAGATGAATTCACACATCACCAAGAAGTTTCTAAGAAAGCTTCTTTCTAGTTTTCATCTGTGGATATTTCCTTTGTCACTGTAATGTTCATTGCGCTATGAAGTATCTAATTGCAGATTTCCAGAAAACTGTGCTAACAAACTGATCACTGAAGAGAAACGTGTAACTCTGTGAGTTGCATTCACACATGGCAATGCAGTTTCTCAGAAAGCTTCTCTTTAGTTATTATGTGAGGATATTTCCTTTATCACCATGGGCCCCAATAGGCTCCCAAATATCACTTTGCAGATTCCACGAAAAGAGTGTTAGCAAACTGCTTCTTGAGGCAGAGGTTGTAACTCTGTGAGATGAACTCACAGATCAGAAAGAAGTTTCTCAGAAAGCTTCTTTCACGTTTTGAACGGATGAAATTTCCTTTATCAGCGTAGGCCTCAATGTGATCCAAAGAAGCCCTTCTCAGATTCCTCAAAGACAGTGTTAATGGACTGCTCCACGAAACATAAGTGTAACTCTGTGAGAGGAATTCACACATCACCAAGAAGTTTCTAAGAAAGCTTCTTTCTAGTTTTCATCTGTGGATATTTCCTTTGTCACTGTAATGTTCATTGCGCTATGAAGTATCTAATTGCAGATTTCCAGAAAACTGTGCTAACAAACTGATCACTGAAGAGAAACGTGTAACTCTGTGAGTTGCATTCACACATGGCAATGCAGTTTCTCAGAAAGCTTCTCTTTAGTTATTATGTGAGGATATTTCCTTTATCACCATGGGCCCAATAGGCTCCCAAATATAACTTTGCAGATTCCACGAAAAGAGTGTTAGCAAACTGCTTCTTGAGGCAGAGGTTGTAACTCTGTGAGATGAACTCACAGATCAGAAAGAAGTTTCTCAGAAAGCTTCTTTCACGTTTTGAACGGATGAAATTTCCTTTATCAGCGTAGGCCTCAATGTGATCCAAAGAAGCCCTTCTCAGATTCCTCAAAGACAGTGTTAATGGACTGCTCCACGAAACATAAGTGTAACTCTGTGAGAGGAATTCACACATCACCAAGAAGTTTCTAAGAAAGCTTCTTTCTAGTTTTCATCTGTGGATATTTCCTTTGTCACTGTAATGTTCATTGCGCTATGAAGTATCTAATTGCAGATTTCCAGAAAACTGTGCTAACAAACTGATCACTGAAGAGAAACGTGTAACTCTGTGAGTTGCATTCACACATGGCAATGCAGTTTCTCAGAAAGCTTCTCTTTAGTTATTATGTGAGGATATTTCCTTTATCACCATGGGCCCCAATAGGCTCCCAAATATCACTTTGCAGATTCCACGAAAAGAGTGTTAGCAAACTGCTTCTTGAGGCAGAGGTTGTAACTCTGTGAGATGAACTCACAGATCAGAAAGAAGTTTCTCAGAAAGCTTCTTTCACGTTTTGAACGGATGAAATTTCCTTTATCAGCGTAGGCCTCAATGTGATCCAAAGAAGCCCTTCTCAGATTCCTCAAAGACAGTGTTAATGGACTGCTCCACGAAACATAAGTGTAACTCTGTGAGATGAATTCACACATCACCAAGAAGTTTCTAAGAAAGCTTCTTTCTAGTTTTCATCTGTGGATATTTCCTTTGTCACTGTAATGTTCATTGCGCTATGAAGTATCTAATTGCAGATTTCCAGAAAACTGTGCTAACAAACTGATCACTGAAGAGAAACGTGTAACTCTGTGAGTTGCATTCACACATGGCAATGCAGTTTCTCAGAAAGCTTCTCTTTAGTTATTATGTGAGGATATTTCCTTTATCACCATGGGCCCCAATAGGCTCCCAAATATCACTTTGCAGATTCCACGAAAAGAGTGTTAGCAAACTGCTTCTTGAGGCAGAGGTTGTAACTCTGTGAGATGAACTCACAGATCAGAAAGAAGTTTCTCAGAAAGCTTCTTTCACGTTTTGAACGGATGAAATTTCCTTTATCAGCGTAGGCCTCAATGTGATCCAAAGAAGCCCTTCTCAGATTCCTCAAAGACAGTGTTAATGGACTGCTCCACGAAACATAAGTGTAACTCTGTGAGAGGAATTCACACATCACCAAGAAGTTTCTAAGAAAGCTTCTTTCTAGTTTTCATCTGTGGATATTTCCTTTGTCACTGTAATGTTCATTGCGCTATGAAGTATCTAATTGCAGATTTCCAGAAAACTGTGCTAACAAACTGATCACTGAAGAGAAACGTGTAACTCTGTGAGTTGCATTCACACATGGCAATGCAGTTTCTCAGAAAGCTTCTCTTTAGTTATTATGTGAGGATATTTCCTTTATCACCATGGGCCCCAATAGGCTCCCAAATATCACTTTGCAGATTCCACGAAAAGAGTGTTAGCAAACTGCTTCTTGAGGCAGAGGTTGTAACTCTGTGAGATGAACTCACAGATCAGAAAGAAGTTTCTCAGAAAGCTTCTTTCACGTTTTGAACGGATGAAATTTCCTTTATCAGCGTAGGCCTCAATGTGATCCAAAGAAGCCCTTCTCAGATTCCTCAAAGACAGTGTTAATGGACTGCTCCACGAAACATAAGTGTAACTCTGTGAGATGAATTCACACATCACCAAGAAGTTTCTAAGAAAGCTTCTTTCTAGTTTTCATCTGTGGATATTTCCTTTGTCACTGTAATGTTCATTGCGCTATGAAGTATCTAATTGCAGATTTCCAGAAAACTGTGCTAACAAACTGATCACTGAAGAGAAACGTGTAACTCTGTGAGTTGCATTCACACATGGCAATGCAGTTTCTCAGAAAGCTTCTCTTTAGTTATTATGTGAGGATATTTCCTTTATCACCATGGGCCCCAATAGGCTCCCAAATATCACTTTGCAGATTCCACGAAAAGAGTGTTAGCAAACTGCTTCTTGAGGCAGAGGTTGTAACTCTGTGAGATGAACTCACAGATCAGAAAGAAGTTTCTCAGAAAGCTTCTTTCACGTTTTGAACGGATGAAATTTCCTTTATCAGCGTAGGCCTCAATGTGATCCAAAGAAGCCCTTCTCAGATTCCTCAAAGACAGTGTTAATGGACTGCTCCACGAAACATAAGTGTAACTCTGTGAGATGAATTCACACATCACCAAGAAGTTTCTAAGAAAGCTTCTTTCTAGTTTTCATCTGTGGATATTTCCTTTGTCACTGTAATGTTCATTGCGCTATGAAGTATCTAATTGCAGATTTCCAGAAAACTGTGCTAACAAACTGATCACTGAAGAGAAACGTGTAACTCTGTGAGTTGCATTCACACATGGCAATGCAGTTTCTCAGAAAGCTTCTCTTTAGTTATTATGTGAGGATATTTCCTTTATCACCATGGGCCCCAATAGGCTCCCAAATATCACTTTGCAGATTCCACGAAAAGAGTGTTAGCAAACTGCTTCTTGAGGCAGAGGTTGTAACTCTGTGAGATGAACTCACAGATCAGAAAGAAGTTTCTCAGAAAGCTTCTTTCACGTTTTGAACGGATGAAATTTCCTTTATCAGCGTAGGCCTCAATGTGATCCAAAGAAGCCCTTCTCAGATTCCTCAAAGACAGTGTTAATGGACTGCTCCACGAAACATAAGTGTAACTCTGTGAGAGGAATTCACACATCACCAAGAAGTTTCTAAGAAAGCTTCTTTCTAGTTTTCATCTGTGGATATTTCCTTTGTCACTGTAATGTTCATTGCGCTATGAAGTATCTAATTGCAGATTTCCAGAAAACTGTGCTAACAAACTGATCACTGAAGAGAAACGTGTAACTCTGTGAGTTGCATTCACACATGGCAATGCAGTTTCTCAGAAAGCTTCTCTTTAGTTATTATGTGAGGATATTTCCTTTATCACCATGGGCCCCAATAGGCTCCCAAATATCACTTTGCAGATTCCACGAAAAGAGTGTTAGCAAACTGCTTCTTGAGGCAGAGGTTGTAACTCTGTGAGATGAACTCACAGATCAGAAAGAAGTTTCTCAGAAAGCTTCTTTCACGTTTTGAACGGATGAAATTTCCTTTATCAGCGTAGGCCTCAATGTGATCCAAAGAAGCCCTTCTCAGATTCCTCAAAGACAGTGTTAATGGACTGCTCCACGAAACATAAGTGTAACTCTGTGAGATGAATTCACACATCACCAAGAAGTTTCTAAGAAAGCTTCTTTCTAGTTTTCATCTGTGGATATTTCCTTTGTCACTGTAATGTTCATTGCGCTATGAAGTATCTAATTGCAGATTTCCAGAAAACTGTGCTAACAAACTGATCACTGAAGAGAAACGTGTAACTCTGTGAGTTGCATTCACACATGGCAATGCAGTTTCTCAGAAAGCTTCTCTTTAGTTATTATGTGAGGATATTTCCTTATCACCATGGGCCCCAATAGGCTCCCAAATATCACTTTGCAGATTCCACGAAAAGAGTGTTAGCAAACTGCTTCTTGAGGCAGAGGTTGTAACTCTGTGAGATGAACTCACAGATCAGAAAGAAGTTTCTCAGAAAGCTTCTTTCACGTTTTGAACGGATGAAATTTCCTTTATCAGCGTAGGCCTCAATGTGATCCAAAGAAGCCCTTCTCAGATTCCTCAAAGACAGTGTTAATGGACTGCTCCACGAAACATAAGTGTAACTCTGTGAGAGGAATTCACACATCACCAAGAAGTTTCTAAGAAAGCTTCTTTCTAGTTTTCATCTGTGGATATTTCCTTTGTCACTGTAATGTTCATTGCGCTATGAAGTATCTAATTGCAGATTTCCAGAAAACTGTGCTAACAAACTGATCACTGAAGAGAACGTGTAACTCTGTGAGTTGCATTCCACATGGCAATGCAGTTTCTCAGAAAGCTTCTCTTTAGTTATTATGTGAGGATATTTCCTTTATCACCATGGGCCCCAATAGGCTCCCAAATATCACTTTGCAGATTCCACGAAAAGAGTGTTAGCAAACTGCTTCTTGAGGCAGAGGTTGTAACTCTGTGAGATGAACTCACAGATCAGAAGAAGTTTCTCAGAAAGCTTCTTTCACGTTTTGAAGGATGAAATTTCCTTTATCAGCGTAGGCCTCAATGTGATCCAAAGAAGCCCTTCTCAGATTCCTCAAAGACAGTGTTAATGGACTGCTCCACGAACATAAGTGTAACTCTGTGAGATGAATTCACACATCACCAAGAAGTTCTAAGAAGCTTCTTTTCTAGTTTTCATCTGTGGATATTTCCTTTGTCACTGTAATGTGCATTGCCGCTATGAAGTATCTAATTGCAGATTTCCGAAACTGTGCTAACAAACTGATCACTGAAGAGAAACGTGTAACTCTGTGAGTTGCATTCACACATGGCAATGCAGTTTCTCAGAAAGCTTCTCTTTAGTTATTATGTGAGGATATTTCCTTTATCACCATGGGCCCAATAGGCTCCCAAATATCACTTTGCAGATTCCACGAAAAGAGTGTTAGCAAACTGCTTCTTGAGGCAGAGGTTGTAAACTCTGTGAGATGAACTCACAGATCA
>NW_022143691.1:0-6549 GCF_007565055.1 Rhinopithecus roxellana
CCTTAGGGGCCCATGGTGATAAAGGAAATGTCCTCACATAATAACTAAAGAGAAGCTTTCTGAGAAACTGCATTACCATGTGTGAATGCAACTCACAGAGTTACACGTTTCTCTTCAGTGATCAGTTTGTTAGCACAGTTTTCTGGAAATCTGCAATTAGATACTTCATAGCGCAATGAACATTACAGTGACAAAGGAAATATCACAGTGAAAACTAGAAGGAAGCTTTCTTAGAAACTTCTTGTTGATGTGTGAATTCATCTCACAGAGTTACACTTATGTTTCGTGGACAGTCCATTAACACTGTCTTTGGGGAAACTGAGAAGGGCTTCTTTGGATCACATTGAGGCCTACGCTGATAAAGGAAATTTCATCCGTTCAAAACGTGAAAGAAGCTTTCTGAGAAACTTCTTTCTGATCTGTGAGTTCATCTCACAGAGTTACAACCTCTGCCTCAAGAAGAAGTTTGCTAACACTCTTCTCGTCTAATCTGCAAAGTGATATTTGGGAGCCTATAGGGGCCCATGGTGATAAAGGAAATGTCCTCACATAATAACTAAAGAGAAGCTTTCTGAGAAACTGCATTACCATGTGTGAATGCAACTCACAGAGTTACACGTTTCTCTTCAGTGATCAGTTTGTTAGCACAGTTTTCTGGAAATCTGCAATTAGATACTTCATAGCGCAATGAACATTACAGTGACAAAGGAAATATCGACAGTGAAAACTAGAAGGAAGCTTTCTTAGAAACTTCTTGTTGATGTGTGAATTCATCTCACAGAGTTACACTTATGTTTCGTGGACAGTCCATTAACACTGTCTTTGGGAAACTGAGAAGGGCTTCTTTGGACCACATTGAGGCCTACGCTGATAAAGGAAATTTCATCCGTTCAAAACGTGAAAGAAGCTTTCTGAGAAACTTCTTTCTGATCTGTGAGTTCATCTCACAGAGTTACAACCTCTGCCTCAAGAAGAAGTTTGCTAACACTCTTCTCGTCTAATCTGCAAAGTGATATTTGGGAGCCTATAGGGGCCCATGGTGATAAAGGAAATGTCCTCACATAATAACTAAAGAGAAGCTTTCTGAGAAACTGCATTACCATGTGTGAATGCAACTCACAGAGTTACACGTTTCTCTTCAGTGATCAGTTTGTTAGCACAGTTTTCTGGAAATCTGCAATTAGATACTTCATAGCGCAATGAACATTACAGTGACAAAGGAAATATCCACAGTGAAAACTAGAAGGAAGCTTTCTTAGAAACTTCTTGTTGATGTGTGAATTCATCTCACAGAGTTACACTTATGTTTCGTGGAACAGTCCATTAACACTGTCTTTGGGGAAACTGAGAAGGGCTTCTTTGGACCACATTGAGGCCTACGCTGATAAAGGAAATTTCATCCGTTCAAAACGTGAAAGAAGCTTTCTGAGAAACTTCTTTCTGATCTGTGAGTTCATCTCACAGAGTTACAACCTCTGCCTCAAGAAGAAGTTTGCTAACACTCTTCTCGTCTAATCTGCAAAGTGATATTTGGGAGCCTATAGGGGCCCATGGTGATAAAGGAAATGTCCTCACATAATAACTAAAGAGAAGCTTTCTGAGAAACTGCATTACCATGTGTGAATGCAACTCACAGAGTTACACGTTTCTCTTCAGTGATCAGTTTGTTAGCACAGTTTTCTGGAAATCTGCAATTAGATACTTCATAGCGCAATGAACATTACAGTGACAAAGGAAATACAGATGAAAACTAGAAGAAGCTTTCTTAGAAACTTCTTGTGATGTGTGAATTCATCTCACAGAGTTACACTTATGTTTCGTGGAGCAGTCCATTAACACTGTCTTTGGGGAAACTGAGAAGGGCTTCTTTGGATCACATTGAGGCCTACGCTGATAAAGGAAATTTCATCCGTTCAAAACGTGAAAGAAGCTTTCTGAGAAACTTCTTTCTGATCTGTGAGTTCATCTCACAGAGTTACAATCTCTGCCTCAAGAAGCAGTTTGCTAACACTCTTTCGTAATCTGCAAAGTGATATTTGGGAGCCTATAGGGGCCCATGGTGATAAAGGAAATATCCTCACATAATAACTAAAGAGAAGCTTTCTGAGAAACTGCATTACCATGTGTGAATGCAACTCACAAGTTACACGTTTCTCTTCAGTGATCAGTTTGTTAGCACAGTTTTCTGGAAATCTGCAATTAGATACTTCATAGCGCAATGAACATTACAGTGACAAAGGAAATATCCACAGTGAAAACTAGAAGGAAGCTTTCTTAGAAACTTCTTGTTGATGTGTGAATTCATCTCACAGAGTTACACTTATGTTTCGTGGAACAGTCCATTAACACTGTCTTTGGGGAAACTGAGAAGGGCTTCTTTGGACCACATTGAGGCCTACGCTGATAAAGGAAATTTCATCCGTTCAAAACGTGAAAGAAGCTTTCTGAGAAACTTCTTTCTGATCTGTGAGTTCATCTCACAGAGTTACAATCTCTGCCTCAAGAAACAGTTTGCTAACACTCTTCTCGTGGAATCTGCAAAGTGATATTTGGGAGCCTATGGGGCCCATGGTGATAAAGGAAATGTCCTCACATAATAACTAAAGAGAAGCTTTCTGAGAAACTGCATTACCATGTGTGAATGCAACTCACAGAGTTACACGTTTCTCTTCAGTGATCAGTTTGTTAGCACAGTTTTCTGGAGATCTGCAATTAGATACTTCATAGCGCAATGAACATTACAGTGACAAAGGAAATATCCAGATGAAAACTAGAAAGAAGCTTTCTTAGAAACTTCTTGTTGATGTGTGAATTCATCTCACAGAGTTACACTTATGTTTCGTGGAACAGTCCATTAACACTGTCTTTGGGGAAACTGAGAAGGGCTTCTTTGGACCACATTGAGGCCTACGCTGATAAAGGAAATTTCATCCGTTCAAAACGTGAAAGAAGCTTTCTGAGAAACTTCTTTCTGATCTGTGAGTTCATCTCACAGAGTTACAACCTCTGCCTCAAGAAGAAGTTTGCTAACACTCTTCTCGTCTAATCTGCAAAGTGATATTTGGGAGCCTATAGGGGCCCATGGTGATAAAGGAAATGTCCTCACATAATAACTAAAGAGAAGCTTTCTGAGAAACTGCATTACCATGTGTGAATGCAACTCACAGAGTTACACGTTTCTCTTCAGTGATCAGTTTGTTAGCACAGTTTTCTGGAAATCTGCAATTAGATACTTCATAGCGCAATGAACATTACAGTGACAAAGGAAATATCGACAGTGAAAACTAGAAGGAAGCTTTCTTAGAAACTTCTTGTTGATGTGTGAATTCATCTCACAGAGTTACACTTATGTTTCGTGGAGCAGTCCATTAACACTGTCTTTGGGGAAACTGAGAAGGCTTCTTTGGATCACATTGAGGCCTACGCTGATAAAGGAAATTTCATCCGTTCAAAACGTGAAAGAAGCTTTCTGAGAAACTTCTTTCTGATCTGTGAGTTCATCTCACAGAGTTACAATCTCTGCCTCAAGAAGAAGTTTGCTAACACTCTTCTCGTCTAATCTGCAAAGTGATATTTGGGAGCCTATAGGGGCCCATGGTGATAAAGGAAATGTCCTCACATAATAACTAAAGAGAAGCTTTCTGAGAAACTGCATTACCATGTGTGAATGCAACTCACAGAGTTACACGTTTCTCTTCAGTGATCAGTTTGTTAGCACAGTTTTCTGGAAATCTGCAATTAGATACTTCATAGCGCAATGAACATTACAGTGACAAAGGAAATCCACAGTGAAAACTAGAAGGAAGCTTTCTTAGAAACTTCTTGTTGATGTGTGAATTCATCTCACAGAGTTACACTTATGTTTCGTGGAACAGTCCATTAACACTGTCTTTGGGGAAACTGAGAAGGGCTTCTTTGGACCACATTGAGGCCTACGCTGATAAAGGAAATTTCATCCGTTCAAAACGTGAAGAAGCTTTCTGAGAAACTTCTTTCTGATCTGTGAGTTCATCTCACAGAGTTACAACCTCTGCCTCAAGAAGAAGTTTGCTAACACTCTTCTCGTCTAATCTGCAAAGTGATATTTGGGAGCCTATAGGGGCCCATGGTGATAAAGGAAATGTCCTCACATAATAACTAAAGAGAAGCTTTCTGAGAAACTGCATTACCATGTGTGAATGCAACTCACAGAGTTACACGTTTCTCTTCAGTGATCAGTTTGTTAGCACAGTTTTCTGGAAATCTGCAATTAGATACTTCATAGCGCAATGAACATTACAGTGACAAAGGAAATATCCACAGTGAAAACTAGAAGGAAGCTTTCTTAGAAACTTCTTGTTGATGTGTGAATTCATCTCACAGAGTTACACTTATGTTTCGTGGAACAGTCCATTAACACTGTCTTTGGGGAAACTGAGAAGGGCTTCTTTGGACCACATTGAGGCCTACGCTGATAAAGGAAATTTCATCCGTTCAAAACGTGAAAGAAGCTTTCTGAGAAACTTCTTTCTGATCTGTGAGTTCATCTCACAGAGTTACAACCTCTGCCTCAAGAAGAAGTTTGCTAACACTCTTCTCGTCTAATCTGCAAAGTGATATTTGGGAGCCTATAGGGGCCCATGGTGATAAAGGAAATGTCCTCACATAATAACTAAAGAGAAGCTTTCTGAGAAACTGCATTACCATGTGTGAATGCAACTCACAAGTTCACGTTTCTCTTCAGTGATCAGTTTGTTAGCACAGTTTTCTGGAATCTGCAATTAGATACTTCATAGCGCAATGAACATTACAGTGACAAAGGAAATATCCAGATGAAAACTAGAAGAAGCTTTCTTAGAAACTTCTTGTGATGTGTGAATTCATCTCACAGAGTTACACTTATGTTTCGTGGAGCAGTCCATTAACACTGTCTTTGGGGAAACTGAGGAGCTTCTTTGGATCACATTGAGGCCTACGCTGATAAAGGAAATTTCATCCGTTCAAAACGTGAAAGAAGCTTTCTGAGAAACTTCTTTCTGATCTGTGAGTTCATCTCACAGAGTTACAATCTCTGCCTCAAGAAGCAGTTTGCTAACACTTTTCGTGGAATCTGCAAAGTGATATTTGGGAGCCTATAGGGGCCCATGGTGATAAAGGAAATCCTCACATAATAACTAAAGAGAAGCTTTCTGAGAAACTGCATTACCATGTGTGAATGCAACTCACAAGTTACACGTTTCTCTTCAGTGATCAGTTTGTTAGCACAGTTTTCTGGAAATCTGCAATTAGATACTTCATAGCGCAATGAACATTACAGTGACAAAGGAAATATCCACAGTGAAACTAGAAGGAAGCTTTCTTAGAAACTTCTTGTTGATGTGTGAATTCATCTCACAGAGTTACACTTATGTTTCGTGGAACAGTCCATTAACACTGTCTTTGGGGAAACTGAGAAGGGCTTCTTTGGACCACATTGAGGCCTACGCTGATAAAGGAAATTTCATCCGTTCAAAACGTGAAAGAAGCTTTCTGAGAAACTTCTTTCTGATCTGTGAGTTCATCTCACAGAGTTACAATCTCTGCCTCAAGAAGCAGTTTGCTAACACTCTTCTTCGTAATCTGCAAAGTGATATTTGGGAGCCTATGGGGCCCATGGTGATAAAGGAAATCCTCACATAATAACTAAAGAGAAGCTTTCTGAGAAACTGCATTACCATGTGTGAATGCAACTCACAGAGTTACACGTTTCTCTTCAGTGATCAGTTTGTTAGCACAGTTTTCTGGAATCTGCAATTAGATACTTCATAGCGCAATGAACATTACAGTGACAAAGGAAATATCCAGAGATGAAAACTAGAAGAAGCTTTCTTAGAAACTTCTTGTTGATGTGTGAATTCATCTCACAGAGTTACACTTATGTTTCGTGGAACAGTCCATTAACACTGTCTTTGGGGAAACTGAGAAGGGCTTCTTTGGACCACATTGAGGCCTACGCTGATAAAGGAAATTTCATCCGTTCAAAACGTGAAAGAAGCTTTCTGAGAAACTTCTTTCTGATCTGTGAGTTCATCTCACAGAGTTACAACCTCTGCCTCAAGAAGAAGTTTGCTAACACTCTTCTCGTCTAATCTGCAAAGTGATATTTGGGAGCCTATAGGGGCCCATGGTGATAAAGGAAATGTCCTCACATAATAACTAAAGAGAAGCTTTCTGAGAAACTGCATTACCATGTGTGAATGCAACTCACAGAGTTACACGTTTCTCTTCAGTGATCAGTTTGTTAGCACAGTTTTCTGGAAATCTGCAATTAGATACTTCATAGCGCAATGAACATTACAGTGACAAAGGAAATATCGACAGTGAAAACTAGAAGGAAGCTTTCTTAGAAACTTCTTGTTGATGTGTGAATTCATCTCACAGAGTTACACTTATGTTTCGTGGAGCAGTCCATTAACACTGTCTTTGGGGAAACTGAGAAGGCTTCTTTGGATCACATTGAGGCCTACGCTGATAAAGGAAATTTCATCCGTTCAAAACGTGAAAGAAGCTTTCTGAGAAACTTCTTTCTGA
>NW_022143692.1:0-21002 GCF_007565055.1 Rhinopithecus roxellana
TGATATTTAAATACAAATGAATAGTTCAGGTTTTTAAAAGACCTATAATTTGTGCAAATATTAAATAAAGCTTAGTTGGATGGATTCCTGTTCATACCCATAGTAATATAACTATCACCAGATTTACTTTCCATGCATAAACACCATACATTAAAAAACTGTACAAAACATATAAGAAAACAGTTTTTGGAAATTAGGCAATAGACAGCAACACACTGTGATTATTAGTAAAACATAAAAATGAAGCAAATGATGTGAAACTCATTATTATCCCAGATTTCTTCTAATCGTCACGTTTAATAATATAGTGCAAGGTAGAAGGCCCAAGCAAAATTAGCCGTCTTGGTGATTTGAGTAGACAAATATTTGAATTACAGAAGTCTTAAGAGTCTGGAAAATAAGGGACAAAGTGCAGAAAAGGAGGGAGCAATGTAGAAAAAACACTTCAGAAACCTGCATAGTATTTCTCTTGTGTCTTCTGTTAAATAGCAAAGCTGTGTACAATTTCACTGTGACGAAGAAAGAAACAATGAAGGATCCATATGCGTAAAAATAGCCAGAATTTCACACGGATTGGAGACATTTAAGGCTCATCCAGCCTGAGCTGGGACTCCTTAAATACGAGGACATTCTACAACACTAAATCTTTAGAGTTTACTTATAATCTGCCTTACACACTTAAAACCCCAACTTGAAAGGACTAATTTGATCTCCAGGTAATATATCTGCCAAACAATTCTGACACTCTTAAGGAGCAAAATCCAGCTTTTAAAAACGTTAAAAATTTACAATTCCTAGCATTAATTTCACAAAAATGTGACAATATAAGGGAATATGGCCGGGCAATGGTGGCTCATGCCTGGAATCCTGTACTTTGGGAGGTCAAGGCCTGCCAGATCACTGAGGGTCAGGATTGTGCTAGAGCCAACCTGATCAAACATGAGTGAAACACTGTCTCTACCAAAAAATAACAAAAGTTAGCTGGCATGGTGGCACTCGCCTGTACCTCAGCTATTTGAGAGGCTGATGGTGGGAGAATCGCTTGAGTCCGGGAGGGGTAGTGGAAGTGAGGTGAGATCACGCCACTGCACTCCGCCCTGGGCGACAGAATGAGGCCTGTTCGAAAAAAACAGGGCACGGGAAGAGGGGTAGGGGAGGGAATATGTCTTGCATAACCAAGAGAAAAATTAGTCAATAGACACAAACGTATATTAATATAATGCAATAAAATATAATGGAATACATAAAATTAGCACAACCTGGGACTTTAATAAGGAACTATTATAAATATGTTCAAGGATTTTATTATGGAATTTGAAAATAAATAGAGTTCAAAAATCAAAATATGAAACTTCTAAAAATGAATACTAACATAATATAGGAAATACATTAGATTATACAAATAGTTAAATTTGACACCTTCAGAAGAACAAAATTCAGTTACCTTAAAGATGCAATACACCACTATTAACCAATAATTAAGTGTAATTTATAATTCCATGTTATCTGTACTATTGGGTAATTAGCTGTAAGTCTTATCTATTTTTAGTAATGAATAAGTTTAACATAAACTTTTAAACTTTGATCATGATTTATTTTAAAATAATACCTATCATCTCACATGTAATATAGAACCCTTACATCAATACACTTTGATTATTACATTCTAATTCTGATTTTTATGCTATTATACTCATACACTTAACTTTATATATGCAGAAAGAAGTCAATATTATTTTTTATTTAATCAGTCAATAGTCTTTAAAATAAATGTAATAGTGAGGGAAAGTGTCTTTTATCTACATTTTCCAGCCCTGTTCATTTCTTTATTTGTAGTCATGTGTTTCTGGGTCATTTTCTTCTACCTGAAAAAGTTCCTCCCTCCCTTCTTTCCTTCCTTCCTTCTTTCTTTCCACCCTCCCTCCCTTCTTTTTCTCTTCCCTTCCTTCTTCTTTCCTTCCTTCCTTGCTCCCTCCCTTTCTCCCTTCCTTCCTCCCTCCTTCATTTTCTTTCTTTCTTCTTCTTTCTTCTTTCTCTTCTTTTCTTTCTTTCTTCTTTCTTTCTTTCTTTCTTTCTTTTCTTCTTTCTTTCTTTCTTTCTTTCTTTTTTTTCTTTCTTTCTTCTTTCTTTCTTTCTTCTTTCTTCTTTTCTCTTTCTTTCTTCTTCTTTCCTTTCTTTTTTCTTTCTTCTTCTTCTTTCTTCCTCTTCTTCTTTCTTTTCTTCCTTCCTTCCTTTGCCTCTCTCTTTTTTCTTCCTTTCTCTTTCTTTCCTCCTTCTTTTTCTCTCTCTCTTTCTCTTCTTTTTTTCTTTTCTTTTTTCTTCTTTCAATTATCTTTTTCTTTTCTTTTTTAGTACACATCTACTAGTAACAGCATTTATGTTGTTTGTATACTATTCCAAAAAATTATATATTTACCTTCATTTTTCTAAAGATATCACAAAGATATAAAATGATTTTTATTTTTTTATGCATAGCTTTAATAAGGCATTTGCATTAATTATGTTTGTTCCTCTGGACTTCTAAGTAGCATATCCTTATTTTCTAGTTTCTTTTAAGATTTTCTCCTTATCTCTAGTTTTCAGAAATTTAATATTGATTTATTTTAATATGCTTTATTTTAAAACTGTTATGAATTTACAGCACAATTGTGAAGGTGGTAGTACAGAATTCCCACACATACTCACTTTCTATCTTATGTTAGTATGAGATATTGCTTACAAT
Organism: Rhinopithecus roxellana; assembly: GCF_007565055.1. Lineage (NCBI taxonomy): Eukaryota > Metazoa > Chordata > Mammalia > Primates > Cercopithecidae > Rhinopithecus > Rhinopithecus roxellana. The sequence continues at coordinate 2,723 of NW_022143692.1, forward strand.
TAATTACCTAATACTATCTTGCTATTATTAGCTAATATTCAGACATTATTCACACTTTAAAATGTTTACCAAATTTCCTTTCCTATGTCTGAATTCCACTTAATGGTATTGTGCATACTAATTTTCTTAGGCTTCACTTGGCTGTAACAGCTTCTTAGATTTTACTTAGTTTTCAGTGGATTTTATAGTTTTGAGGAGTACTCACCAGATATTCTGTGGAGTTTCCTCAGGTGAGCTATCTATTTATTTATTTATTTATTTTATTTTATTTTATTTTATTTTATTTTTTTCTTTGAGACAGAGTTTCACTCTGTCCCCAGTCTGGAGTGCAGTGGAGCAATCTTGGCTTACTGCAACTCTGCCTCCCAGGTTCAAGTGATTCTCCTGCTTCAGCCTACAAGTAGCTGGGATTACAGGTGCCTGCTACCATGCCCCAGCTGATTTTTTTAATTATTAGAGACAGGGTTTCACCTTTTTGACCAGGCTGGACTCAAAGTCCTCAGTTCACGTGATCCGCCCACCTCAGCCTGCTAGACTGCTGGGATTATAGGTGTGAACCACCACACCTGGCCACTTCAATTGGGCTTTTTCTGATATTTTTGTAGAAATTAGACTGCGGATATAAATTTGCAGAGGAAGATCACAGGGACAAAGTGTCATTTTGATCACATCAAAAGTTGCATACTATAACCTGACTTATACCTCTTGATGTTAATGTTGATCACCTGGGAAAAGTAATGTTGGCATTTCTCAATGGTTAAGTTTCTTTATATCCACTTTTGCCATAACTTTACCTTTAAAAGAAAGTCAGTATGCTTTCTTCCACATTTAAAGAACAGAGAATTATGCTTCTTGAAGGCTAAGTTATCTTCAAAAAGTGTTTGTAATTCGTGTACTCAAGAGATATGTCTCTGTCCCTTTGTTGTTTGAGAAAGAGTTTGATCTAGACCCCAAGGGAGGGTCCTTAAATCTTGCACAGGAAGGTATTCAAAGCGGACACACAGAGTGCAGTGAGAAGTGATTGTTTATTGAAAGCTACTATCTTACATAGTCATAGTAGAGCATTCTCAGAAAGCATTTAGAGGAACCAACTGTCTTTGTTTTACGATGTTTTTTTATATAGGGTTCTTGTCCATGCGAAGACTAAACTAAGCCATGCCTACATACAGGAGGGCTAAAAATACAACAAAATGTATTATTTTATTGATTTAAAGAAAATTATTCTTGACGTTTCATTGTGTAAGTACATCAAAGCATAACTATAATCACCTTAAAAATATACATTGTTATGGATATTGGGGGTGTTTGGACTTTCTGTTGCTGTAGAAATTTGTCCTTGCAGGGATACCAAGCTGCTTCTTAATTGTAAACACTGTAGGCCCATGGGTTTGTAACTGACCAAGGAATGTGCCTTGCTAGTTTTAAGATGGAGTTGATTTTAAAATGGTGTCATCCTAGCTCACTTGGGCCCTGCTTTCCTAATACCTTCATTTATTTAATTATTATTCAGTCATGTACTTGTATCAGCATGGACTGGTAAGTAATAAGGAGTCTGAATTTATATTTGATATTTAGATGCTGACTGCTTTTAAGCCGCACTCCTTTCTCTCCCATGTGTCTGATATCAGCAACAGCTGATTAAAAAACAAAAAACAAAAACAAAAAAACGGTGCTACCTCTTTGGCTCAGGTCGGCCATTCTAACCTTACAAGCCATAGTTTCACCTGTAGGAACCCTCGCCTGGCTTCACCCTGTAACCACAATAAATGTCCAGAGTCAGTTTCCTCTCCTGTTTCTCTAAAGCTATGTTTGACCTTGGAGCTTGTACTGCTCTCCCAGGCAATGTCCAGATGTAAGTAACAAGACATGTCATAATCTCCTGGCCTGCATATGGCATTATCATTTACAACATCTGAAACAAATTTCAGGTGAGAAACATTTTTGTTTGTTTAGGATAGGCAAAAAAGTAAAAATATTTATTAAGTTCTATTTTGATGGTTATAATCCAATACTATATTTTGTTGCTTGAATTGTTCCAGCTTTGGCCATTTGGGAATTCCTGTCTCCTTCGATCTATTTTCCTTCATTTTTTTTTTTTTTTTTTTTTAATAGCACTTCCTACCTTGTGGCACTACAAGATGCTGTGGGCACTAAATTCTGTTCAAGCTTAGGAGCCAGTTCTTCAAGAATTCCAAATTCTTGCCGGTGGAGAATGGTACAGATACCCATACTTCCCAACCCTTAGTACTCTCTCACAACAACTTTCTTTTGTTGGTTCCTGAATCAATTCCACCCACTTTGCAAATTGTTACTTTATGACGTCTACAATTATTTCTTTGATTGTGCCACTTATAGGCCCCCGAACACAAAGATTGTGAATAAAATATTTTTCATATAGGCGAATAGGATTAGTTTTAACTAGAGATGTACAGAAATTTCTTTCCACAAAAACTAGGTCAGATTATAGAAATCAGTTATATGACACTTTATCTTTTTGTTTGTTTAGCAAATAACTAGGGGTATTTTTTAAAGTCATTCCACTCAATGAAATATTAAGTAAAAACAGGTTTTTTACACCCAATGAAGGAAAACACACTATATGCCCTTTATCCTCTGTTGTATAAGAGCTATATTTGTAGTAAACTCCTGCTTCATTTATAGTTCTGCATGTATCCTGTACCAATTTTACAAACCCATATTACACTCAGTGGGTATAGAGTGTTGTTGTAGAAAAGCTCTGGAACCATAAACAAATTTTGTTGTTCTTAATTTTAAAGAAACGTAAGTCAAAAACAAGTATAATTTAAAGAAGAAAAAAAATGTATATAAACTATACTAACAGTTTTTAAAAAGAATAAAGAAGGGTTTAGAAATAATAAATTACAATATCACTGTAAAAAATACAGGTTTTCTTCTTGGAAACCACATTTTCAGTGAAATAGAGCTGAGATATACATTGAGTTAACTTGCTATTCATGGTTTTTAGAGATAAGGACTATTTTCTTATAGTATGTTTTCTTGGTACATCCAGATAAAAGTAGAGTTCATCCACACCTAGTAAAATAAGTAGTTATTATTACTCTTATCCGTCAGTCATCTAGTTTTTGAAAATATATATTGTTTAATTTGAATGTTTTCATCTAGTTAATTTTATAAAAATTTAAAGAAGCAGAGGAAATATAAGCATAATCTGATCAGATAAAATAATACATCATCTACAAGAACACTTTAAACTAAAAGTATTTCATTTCCCCAGTATACGCAATTTCTAACATTTAAAAAGTGAGGACTTGTTAGAACACAAACAAAAGAAAATATTCCAATAAAAGCATTCCTCATTCTCCTTCTCCTCTATTTCTATGAGTTTGACTTTTTTATATTCCACATGTAAGTGACACCATGTATTTTTTTCCCTCTACCTTGCTTATTTTACTCAGCATAATGTCCATCTAGGTTCATTTATGTTATCACAAATGGCAGAATGTCCTGCTTTTTAAGACTGAATATTATTCCATTGTGTATATATCCACATTTTAAAAAATCAGTTCATCAATTGATGGGTTGTTTTGGTTGTTTCAATATTTTTGCTATTGTGAATAATGCTGCAATGAACATGAGAGTGCAGATACTTCTTCAGCATACTGCAGACATATTCCAGCAAACCTCCACATTGTCTAAAATAGTTATACTAATTTACAATACCAACCATCAGTATAGAGTGATCTTTGTGTTGTGGCCAACAGACTGGTGATGGGGTGCAAGGTGGATGGGGAAAAAGATACATTTAGACAGGAGGAATAAGTTCCAATGACCTATTGCACAACATGATTACTATTTCTAAGAATAATGTATTGCATGTTTCAAAAACAGCTAAAAAGAGTGGATTTTATATGTTCACACTACAAAGAGTAGAAAGTATTTGAGGTGATGGATGTGTAAATTAGCTTGATTTGATCATTCCACAATGTGTACATATATAGCACCATCACATTGTACCCCACAAATATATACAAATATTATGTCAAATAAAATAAAATAAAATGTAAAACATTCCTCAGTTTTCTCAAATAACACAAAAGCTATGAGAATAGACAAACCAAAAAAAAAAAAAAAAAAAAACTCTTAATACAATTAAATTTTAAGAGTGGTTTTACTTTATATTCAAAGTACTTTTCTACATATTATTTATTATTTAACCTGGGCATAGGAAATTATAATTGTTATAAAATATTAAGCAGTTTTGTAAATAATTTCTTACATGTAAGAATGTGGAAAAACTAACTTTAAAAGTAAGTACAAGAATATGTGTGCTTATCAATGTGTTTTTCCATTCCTACTATGATGCCAGGTAAACATTATTTTTCTCTATATATTTACCATGCATTTTTATGACCACATGTAGGCTCTAATAAGATCTCAGTTATTAGCAAACTAAGGAATATTTGAAGCTTAAGAGTGTGTTTCTCAGTTCCCTGGCAGAAAACATAAACCTAAGTAATGGGATGTACATTAGTCCATTCTCACACTTCTATAAAGATACTATCCAAGACAGAGTAATGTATAAAGAAAAGAGACTTAGTTTGACTCACAGTTCAGCATGGTGGTAGGCCTCAGGAAACTTACAACCATGGTGGAAGAGGAAGCAGGCGCATCTTGCATGTCAGCAGACAAGAAAGATATGGTATGTAGGTGAAAATGTCAAATACTTATAAAATCATAAGATCTCATGAGAACTCACTCCCTATCATGAGAACAGCATCAAGGAAACCACCTCCATGATCTAATTACCTCTCACCAGGTATCTACTTCAACACCTGGGGATTACAATTCAAGATGAGATTTGAGTGGGGACACAAAGCCTAATCATATCAGGGTATATGATAAACATTGTTCATTTGTATAAACTAGGCTAGGGAGAAAAGAATGCCTGAGGTGGAATGTTTCAGTGTGTCTGCAGCAGCCAGAGGGCCATGATGCCTAACGCAAAAAAAAAAAAAGTTTTTAAACTGACAGAGTTACAAGAACAGTAAGAAAGTTTGCCCCACTTCATGATTTCTTCAGATTTTTTAAAATCAGCAATTCTTTTTTAAAAAAGTTTTAACATTCTTAATTGTATAGTCTCACTTCTAAACAACTTATGTTAGAGAAACAAAACACACACTTGTGGACCACACTGGATATAAATGGTAAGGTTATGGTAATACTGCCCTCACAGAATGAGTTGGAAATATTCTGTCCTCCTCTATTTTCAGCGTAGTTTGAGTGAATTCATATTTAGTTCTTTAAATGTTTAGTAAAATTAATCACTGAAGCCATCAGGCTTCGGACTTTTCTTTCCTGTGAGACTTATGTTATGGCTTCAATCTCATTACTTGTTACTGGTCTGTTCAGGTTTTGGAATTTCTTCATGATTCAATCTTGATAGATTCAAGATTGGTAGATTCAAGAGATTCAAGACATATTCAAGATTCAATCTTGATACGTTGTGTATGTCTAGGAATGTATCCATTTCTTCTAAGCTTTCAATTATTGGCAAATGGCTCATGGTAGCCTCTAAAGATCCTTTTTGAATTTTTATGGTTGTCATTTGTAATCTCTCCTTTGTCATCTCTAATTTTAGTTATGTGGGTCTTCTCTCTTTTTTTTCCTAATTAGTTTGGCTAAAAGTTGTTAATTTTGTTTATCTTTTAAAAAGAAAATCTTTTTACTTCATTGGCTTTCATTTATTCCTTTGTTTCCATTTCATTTATTTCCACTCTAATATATATACTTATTTTCTTCTACTAATTTTGGGTTTTGTTTGCTTTTACCTTTTTTAAGTTCTTTAGGATGTTATAATTAGGTTGTTTATTTGAAGTTTTTTTTTTCTTTTTTGACATAGGCACTTATTGCTATAAACATTTCTATTAGTAATGCTTTTTCTGTATCCTATAGGTTTGATATGTTTTGTTTCTTTTTCATTGGTTTTAATAAACTTTTTGATTTTTTTTTATTTCTTCACTGACCCAACTGGTCATTCAGGAGCATATTTGTTTTTTTTAATTTCCAATGGGTTTGTATATTTCAAAAATTCCTCTTTGTGGTTGATTTCTAATTTCAATACATTGTGGCCGGATAAAATACAATACCTTTAACTGTTTGAATTTTTTTCTGGCTTATTATAGAACTAACATATGGTCTATCCTTGAGAATGATCTATGTGCTGAGGAGAAGAATGTGTACACACTGCAGCCACTGCATGAAAAGTTCTGTTAATATTATTAGGATCCATTTGGTCCAGAGTGCAGGTTAAGTACAATATTTCTTTGTTGATTTTCTATCTGAAGATCTGTCCAATGCTCCAAGTGGGGTGTTCATGCCTCCAACTATTATTGTATTAGAGTCTATTGTTCTCTGTAGCTCTAATAATGTTTGCTTTATAGATCTGAGTGTTCCAGTGATGTGTGCATAAATATAAAATTGTTATATCCTCTTACTGAGTTGACTACTTTCGTTATAATGACCTTCTTTGCCTCTTTTGATAGGTTTTATCTTGAAATCTATTTTGTCTGATATAAATATAGCTGTTCTTGCTCTTTTTGGTTTCCATTTACATGGAATTTTTTTTATCCCTTTGCTTTCCATCAATTTTTTTTTATAGGTGAGGTGTATTTCTTTTAGGCAACAGAAAATTTGATCTTTTTTTTAGTCCATTCAGCTACTCTGTATTTTGATTCAAAATTATCTATTTACAATCAGTGTTAACATTAGTAAGGATTTACAGCCTTTTGTTATTTGTTTCCTGGTGGTTTTGTCCACTCTTTCTTCTTTTCTTCCCTTCCTTCCTGTACTCCTTTTCGTGACAGCGGTGTTTTGGTGGTATGTTTTATTTTCTTGTTTTGTATTTTTCTTTTTGTCTACTTCCAGATTTATTGGAACTGCTTTGTCTGTTATTTGTTTCTTTTCATTTGCTGTTTTTAGGATCCTTTTAAAATTATTTTAATCATTGTGTATTGGATTATTAAATATCTTGAAATAGTCTTCTCTAGGTTAAATCTGCTTGGGATTTGATGTTTTTATAGTAGATCATTGATATTTCTCTAGGTTTGGAGACTTTTCAGTGATTGTCCCTTTGAATAAGCTTTTTAGCCTGATCTCTTTCTCCACCTCCTCTTTAAAGCCAATAACTCTTACATTTGCCCTCTTAATGCTATTTTCCTGATCTTGTAGATATCTTTCACTTTTTAAAATTCTTTTTCTTCTGTCTCTTTTGACTGCGTGTTTTCAAATACTCTGTTGTCAAGTTCATTAATTCTTTCTTTTGCTTGATCAGTTGTGCTGTTCAGAGACTCTAATGCATTCTTTAGTATGGCAATTGCATTTTTCCAGCTCAGAATTTCTACTTGATTCTTTTTAATTATTTAAATTTCTTTATGAAAGTTATCAATAGAATTCTGAATTTCTTTTCTGTGTTGTGTTGAATTTCTTTCGAGTTTCCTCAAAACAGTTATATTGAATTCTATCTGAAAGGTCACATATTTGTGTTTCTCTCAGAGTGATCTCTGCTGCCTTATTTAGTTTGTTTGTTGAGGGTATGTTCTCCTGGATTGTCTTAATAATTGTGAATATTAGTTGGTGTCTGGGCATTGAAAATTTATTTATGTATTATGGTCTTTGCATTCTGGGCTTTTGTGTACCTATCCTTCTTAGGAAGGTTTTCCCCATGTTCAAAGAGACTTGGGTATCGTGATCTATGTCTTTGCTCACTGCAGCGATATCTGCTTTGCAGGCATCCCAAGCCCAGTAATGTGGCTCTATAGACTCACAGACTTACCACCTTGGTTGTCTTGGGTAAGACCCAGAAAATTCCTCTGCATTACCAGGCAGAGACTCTTAATCTTGTCTCTTACTTTTTCCCAAACAAATGGAGTCTGCCTGTGCTGAGTTGCCTGGAACTGGGGGGAGGTGAAACAAGTTACTCCTGTCACCACCACCACTGGGACTGTGCTGGGTCAGACCTGAAGGCAGCACAACACTGGGTCTCACCCATGGCCCACAGTAACTTCTACCTGGCTACTACCTATGTTCACTCAAGGACCATGGACTCTACAATCATCAAGTGGCAAATCCAGCCATATTCTTGTTCTTCCTTTCAGGGCAGCATGTTCCCCTGGCACTAAGCGGGTCCAGAGATACCATCCAGGAGCCAGAGCCTGGAGTCAGAAAACTTAAGAATCTACTTGGCTCTCAATTCTACTGTGGCTACCCAAGCTTCAAGACAAAGTCCTTCCCACTCTTTCCTCCCCCTTTTTCAGGCAGAGGAGTCTCTCCTGGCAATCATCCCGCTAGGCCAACTGCAAGTACTGCCTGGCTACCGCTGATGCTCACTCAAGCCTCAAGGGAGCTCTACAGTCAGCTTGTAGTGAATTCTATCAGTCTGAGTTTTTCCCTTCAGGACAGTGGAATCCTTTCTGACCCAGGGAAGGTCCAGAAATGCCATGCAGGTGCCACGGCCTGGAATCAAGGACTCCAGGAGCCCAGTTGGTGCTCTAACTCACTGTGGCTGAGCTAGTACCCAACCTGATTTTTGGGTCTTATGAAGATGCTTTTTTTGTGTGGAGACTTGTAAAATTTGGTATTCCTTCTCGGGAATGGGGTACAATCACTAGAGGCTTTTTTTTTTTTTTTTTTTTTTAGATGGAATTTCACTCTTGTTGCCCAGACTGGAGTGCAATGGCGTGATCTCGGCTCACCACAACTGCCACCTCCTGGGTTCAAGTGATTCTCCTGCCTCAGCCTCCTAACTAGAGGTTTCTAATAGACTATCTTGCTCTTTCTCCCTCTCTGCAATGTAATTTTACATATTTTGGTTTTCATCCACTATCTATTATTTATAAATTTCAAATCAAAATAGACCTCATTCCCAAATTGTAATGTTTTCAGATTCTCTATTATCTATAATAATGTCACCCATATGTTACCAAATGATTACAGCATACAAAACAGTATGATATGTGGTAAAAGTGAAATACAAGAGTACTGAGACCATTCATAATAAATAGGTACCATGAAGAAATTGGAAACATCCTCATAGATAAGGTATCAATGTAAACTGTAACATTGTATTACTTTTTATTTTCAATCAACTCTCATGGTGCAATAAAGTCTTATATTAATATAGTACACTTGAAACTAAAAGAAAAAAGTGATATCATAGTAACTGTAAAGATTACAAGATAGCCTGAATTACTTCAGTTCTGTCAGTCTTTCTAAAGCAGTGGATAAAACATTGCCAATATTATCATCATTTATTAATTTCACTTATAAATAATATTTCAAAGTAAAGAACAACATTTTGGCTCTTTATCATAATAGAAATTGTTGCTACACATCCTATTGAAGATTTTTTAAAGCAAGTTTTATTAAGTATAATTTACATGTATAAAATTAAAGTATGATTTTGTAATTTATAAAAATTTTCTTTTTTATATATAGTTTTATGAATTTTGACACAAGTATACACTAGTGTAATGGCCACAAATAAGATCTAAAATTTATCACCTCAATAATCCCCTTGTGACTTTTTGCAGTCAATCTTCTCCATTTACATTTAGCCCTTGTGACAATTGTTTTAACTTCTATCATAATGTGTCACCTAAATTAGATTACTTTTAAGAGACATTGAACACAACTAATAGTAATAGCTAAGAAAATGTGTGTAACCTGGGACTATAATAGAAAATGTTATTTGCAATGTTAACTGTTTATATTTAACTAGTAGGCAATGGAAACTCGTGAACACTATACAGTATAGGGTGGCATAGGTATAGCTGCTATTCAGCATAATAAAAATATATGACCAATTCATGAAATGAAAAATAAATTAACAGAAATGGTTCCTGGGAAGCACAGACATTACTAGAGACTCACTAGATAAAGAATTTAATCTAATTTTCTTAAAAGTAATCAAAGAACTAAAGGAAGCCATGTTTAGAACACAGGGAAAGTGGAAAATAATGTTTCAACAGTGAATAAACACACAAAGATGGACACTATAAAATAAATTTATGGAAGTTAAAAAATTGAATAGTACAATAATAGACCCAAAAATTAACAATAGGGTTAAGCAGGCAGAAAATAATCACAAACTTGAAAATAGGTAAAATGAAATTATCTAGCCTAGGGAGCCAAAAGGAAAAAAAATAAAGAAAGAAAAGAGACTTATGAAATACCATCAACAGTAAAAACATAAAGAATGGCAATGTCAAAAGAGAGATAAAAGTAATTAAAGAATATTTAAGTTAAAAACCTAAGAAATTTGATAAAAGACATGAGTCTACATTTTCAAGAAGTTCAACAAGCTCCAAACAAAAAATTCAGATTCAATTTGAGACATAATAATCAAATTGTCAAAAGACAAAGTCAGAACATTAGAAACAGCAACAGGAAAATGACTTGTCATGTACAAAAATATTCAGTAAGACTAACACCTGATTTTTAATGAGTCAATTCAATACTGCCAATCAAGAATTCTATATCTGCCAAAAACCATTCTTGGAAAATAAAAGAGAAATTATGACATTCTCAGATAAACAAAAGCTGATTGTTCATTGCTAATAGAACTGAAAAAAAAATTTCTAAAAGTTCTTCAGGATAAAATGAAAGGATATTACATTGTGATTTGAAGCTATGTCAAGAAATAAAGAACACTGGTCAAAGTAACTACATCAAATAATGTTAAAACCAGTTTCACTAACCTTTTGGTTTGTAACTTCTCCATTTTCCCCATGTGATTTAAAAGACAAATGCATAAATCAATGATTATAAATATGTTAATGGGCACATTATACATCTGTTAATGTAAGTGTTGGAATGATAGGAACATAAAAGAGCAGGAGTGGAGCTGAATACATACAGAGCTTTCTGTACTATTAACATTAAATTGGCATTAATTTAGATTACTATAATTTTAAGTTGTTAATTTTAGTCCCAGGGTAAACAGTAAGAAAATAACTGAAACATATAGACAATGAAATAAGATGTGACTAAAATGATATACTAAAAGCAATTAATTAAACACAAAATAAGGCATTCATGGAGAAAATGAGGAACAAAATATAAAAAGCATAGAACAATGATCAAAATGACAGAAGCAGGTTTTTCCTTACCAGTAAATAAGTGTAAATGAATTTGAATCTCTAGTAATGTGAAAATTGTCAGGCTGAATAAAAAAAAAAACAACAACTGCTATCTACAAGACAATACATTTAGATATAAAGATAAACATAGGTTCGGGAGACGATAGCCAAAAGCGTTCTATAAAAATTGTAACCAAAGAAATTTTTGGAGGCTATAATAGACAAAATAGACATAGATGTTGAGTTAAACATGGTTACAAAAGGCAAAAATACATTATATATCAAGGAATTTTAAACTCATGAAGAAATAAACATATATACACCTAAGAACAGAGCCCTAAACATCTGACATAGAAACTAACAGAATCAAAGACAGAAATAGATGGCTCTAAAATAATAATTAAAAGCTTTAATTACGGCCGGGCGCGGTGGCTCACGCCGCTAATCCCAGCACTTTGGGAGGCCAAGGCGGGTGGATCACGAGGTCAGGAATTCGAGACCAGCCTGGCCAATATGGTGTAACCCCGTCTCTACTAAAAATACAAAAAAAAAATTAGCCAAGTGCGGTGGCGGGCGCCTGTAGTCCCACCTTGTTGGGATGGCTGAGGCAGGTGCTTGAACCTGGGAGGTGGAATTTGCAGTAAGCTGAGATCTTGCCACTGTACTTTAGCCTGGGCAACAAAGTGAGAATCCATCCAAAAACAAAACAAAAACAAAAGCACTTTTAATTACTTACATTATTTAGTCGCTTTAAGTGATAGATAGAACATCCAAACAAAAACCAAAGGACCTGAAATACATTATGAACCAATTAAATCTAAAATATATACAGTGCATTTTACCCAACAATAGCATAATACTTATTCTTCTCAAATGTACATGAAGCAGTGTCTGAATTGACTACATATTAGAGCAAAATCTCAGTTAGATCTGAAAAATTGAGATTATACAAAATCTTCTCTGACACTATAAAGCAACCAGAAAGTAGCAATAAAAGAAAATTGTACAATTTTAAAACATATGTAAATTAAATGCACTCATATCCAGTAAAACAAACAAACAACAACAAAAAAGAAAAAAAAAGAGAGAGAGAGAAATTTAAAACTACTTTGAGACAAATGAAAACAAAAACACAACAAACCACAATGTGTGGGATGCAGTGAAAGCAAAAGCAATGCTCATAAGTAAATTTACAGTTGTAAACACTTACATAGAAAAATAAATACCTCAAATGAATAACCTAACTCTACACTCAAGGAACTTATACAATTTTAAAACTAACTAAACTAAATAAAGCTATGTTATCAGAAAGAAGAATGTATTAAAGATTAGAGGAAAGTAAAATAAAGAATTTTAAAAATAGAAAAATAAGGGCAAGATAAAAAGTTTCCTGTTGAAAACAAATCAACAAATAGATAAACTTTTATTTATACTGACTAGAAAATAGATACGTCTCCATTTATTAAAATCAAAAAATGTTAGGACATTATTACTGACCTAACAGAAATAGAAAGGTTTGTAATAGAATGCTACAAAGGAATTTTAACCCTAAAATTAGATAATACAATGAAATAGGCAAATTCCTAAAAGCAGAAAATATACCAAAACTAACTGAAATAAAAAATAGGGAAAGTGAACAGACCTATAACAAATGTACAGATTGAATCAGTAATTAAAAGCCTCCCCAAAAAAGAAAAGAACAAGACTCGATGTCTACTTTGATGAATTCTAACAAACATATAAAGAAGAGTTAATGTCAATTTTTTCCTATGTCTTCCAATAAATATATAAAAGAAAACACTTCCTAATTTATTCTACAAGATCATCATTACCCTTTTGTCAGTCAAAGAAGTCACTAAAAAATTAAACTAGAAAACAATACTACTTATTAATATGAATGGAAAATATTAAACAAAATACTACACACTCATTCTGGCAGCACACTGAAAGAATTACATACCATAACAAGTGGGATTTAACAAAGTCAGTTTAACATGACAACCAATATAATACATTAATAAAATAAAGAGAAAAACCCCATATAATCCCTAGAATGGATGTACAAAATGTATTTGGCAAAAATTCAGACCTTTTCATGACAAAAACACCAACAAAGTAGAAATAGCAGGAATTTCTCAACATGCCAAAGGGCATTTATTAAAACCTTACAACTAACATTATACTCATAGTGATAGACTGAAAATGTTCTGCCTAAGAACAAAACAAGGACAAAACAAGGGTGTCCATATCATTTCCATTCAACATTGTAATGTAAGTACTACCCACAGTAATTAGGCCAGAAAAACAGTAAAGGCATCCTAGATTGAATGAAAAAAGTAAAACTATTTATATTAGCATATGACATTGTCTTCTACTCAAAAAATCCTAAATACTAATATATATTTTTAATATATATTTAAAAACATATCTATTTTATATATTTTTAAATATATATATTTATATTTTATATAATAAATATATAATATATTTAAAAATTTATATTTAAAATTTATATTTATAAAAATATTTTATATATTTTAAATATACTTTTAAAAACTAATAACATATTGAGAAGAATTGTAGTATATAAGATCAATATGTGAAAACTAATTGCATTTCTATACACTAACAATGATTCATCACAAGAAGAGATTCCATTTATAATAGCATCAAAAAGTTAAAATACTCATGAATAAATTTAACCAAGAAGGAGAGAGGCTTGTATACTGAATACTACAAAGCACTGCTGAACGAAGTCCTAAATAAATTAATGAAAAAGCATTCCCTGTTCATAAATTAAAATTCTTTTTTTTATTTTTTATTTTTTGAGAAGGAGTTTCGTTCTGTCGCCCAGGCTGGAGTGCAATGGCGAGATCTCAGCTCGCTGTAACCTCCGCCTACGAGTTCAAGCGATTATCCTGCCTCAGGATCCTGAGTAGCTGGGATTACGCACATGCGCCACCAGGCCTGACTAATTTTGTACTTTTAGTAGAGACGAGGTTTCACCATGTTGGTCAGGCTGGTCTCGAACTCCTAACCTCAGATGATCCACCCGCCTTGGTCTCCTAAAGTTATGGGATTACAGGCGTGAGTCACCGCACCCGGCCGAAAGTCTTAACATTGTCAAAATGGCAATGGTCTCGAAAGTAATCTACAGGTTCAATGCCACCTATAAAGTTCCAATGGTTTCTTTTGCAGTGGTGGAAAACCTAATACTAAGAATATATGGAATTTAATGGAGCCTAGACTCACCAAAGTAATATTGGAAAGGAAAATAAAGTTGAACTTCTATGTTTTGAGTGTGTCCCCCCAAGTATGGAGGTGTCGCTAAGGTGACAGTACTAAGAGGTGAGGCCATTAAGAGATAATTAGGCCATAGGAGTTCCTCCCTTGTGACTGGTACTAGGTGCCATTATAAAAGGGCTTACCTGAGGAGGTTTTTTGTGTTTTGTTTTTTACCTTCTGCCTTCTGCCATTTGAGGATACAACATTTCTCCCCTCCAGAGAATGCAGTATTCAAGGTGCCATCTTGGAAGCAGAGACAGGATCCTCACCAGAAAATGAAACTGCTGGTGTCTTGGTTTTGAACTTCCCAGAACTGAAATACATAAATGTTTGTTCTTTATAAATTTCCCAGTCTGTCATATTTTATTATAACAGCACAACATGAACTAAGTCAAGGACTCTCACTTCTCAATATAAAAATTTCCTGCAAAGAAACACTATTAAGAAAGTGTGGTACTGACCAAATTTATCATATACACCACTGAAATCAAACTGAGAATCCAGAAATACAGCCACACATACTTAGTCTTTTGAAATAATCCACAAAAAATTCACTACTAAATTACTGCTTTTTGATTTTTCAGATTGTGCATTTAGGATGTTAAGTCATTTTGAAAAATTTACCCAGCCCTGCATATCAATATCAATCCCCTACCTGTACTTTTTTTTTTTTTAATCTCAGCTTAGTTTATAAGGCTACCAGGCAAATGTCATGTGGCTCCACCTTAGCATATGTCATCATTTTTTGTAATGATTGTTTGAAAATCCAAGCATCCCATTAAGATTACTCTGCCTATCATTTGACAGTACATTGAAAGCCATAATGCTGAACTTCAGCATCTCTCCATATAAACATGTCATTACATACACTCATACTTCCAAATTCTTATAACACTGTGTTCTCCTAGTCCTTTCACACACTTCCTGTGCAAAAATAGTCCAAAGTACCTGTTTCCATTTCTATTATTTCCATTTATTTCTTTGTCGACTACAGAAAATGTTCTATATAAATCCAAAGAAATTATTTTTTCCAAAATGACTAATGGTCTTCTAAATATTAAACTAGTTTCTCACTTACTTTTTTTTTTTTTTTTTTTGGCCTTGTTGCATGAATTTACACTGTCATTTCCATCCTTCTCATTATAATTTTACCTTTTTTTCTTTTCTTTTTTTTTTTTTTTGAGACGGAGTCCTGCTCTGTCCCCCAGGTTGGAGTGCAGTGGCACAATCTCGATTCACTGCAACCTGTGCCTTCTGGGTTCAAGCAATTCTCCTGCTGCAGCCTCCTGAGTAGCTGGGATTACAGGTGCGTGCCACCATGCACACCAGCTAATTTTTGTACTTTTAGTAGAGACAGGGTTTCATCATGTTAGTCAGGCTGATCTCGAACTCCTTATCTCATGATCTGCCCACCTTTGCCTTCTAAAGTGCTGGGATTACAGGCGTAAGTCACCGCACTAGGCCATAATTTTACTTTTTAAAGCTTTTTTTTTTTTTTTTTTCCTTCAAGAGTGGGTGCTTTTTCCCATTTTATGTGCTCAATATTGTTTTATTTTGGAATTTTTTTCTCCATTTATTTCTTAAATTTGATGCTTTCTGAGGTTCTTTCTTTGTTCTTCATTTCCTTTCCATCTTGTCACAGAATAATTAATGAATGCCTTTGTTTTCAACCATCTATGGGTGATTGTTAATTCTTTGTTTTCAGTCCACTCCTATTCTGAATTTCAGACCTTCAGTTTGCCTATAAGACATTCCACTTAATATTACACATCTTAATTGAAACTAAAACGAAAACTGTAAGACCTACATGGCACCAGGAGGAGATAGAAACAACACATTCATTCTTTTGCCTAAAACCTGATAGTTAAGTGTGACTCCTCAATTCTCCTTAATTATCCCATGTAACTGATGATGATCTTTCTTATTTTTATACCTCACAGTCTCTTAAAGTTGACCTATCTTTTTAATTCCAATTTCAAATTAAGTTGCTTTAGATCCTCTCTCACTAGTATTATTAGCATAAGTCATTCTAATTGGTCTTCCAGTCTTCTCAGTAGTTTTCCTTAACCCTTCCTCACCCCAGTCCATCTTTTATACTACTTCCAGAGTGGAAGATAATACAAACATAATCATAATTAAAATTTGTAAAAAATCATTGAATGCCTCTGCTTCAAAAAAATCATTGAATGCCTCTGCTTCACTCAGGAACCACCTAATCTACTTCGGTATTGACAAATTGTATTACAGGTAACAGACAAAGTGGATCTTCTGTTACTAGACAGTAAAATTAGAACCAAGAGACCATGACATGGTGAGAAAGAATTCATGCTACCTGTGTCCTTAGAAAGAGTTGAAAAACCTGTTCTTCTGCAACCAAGTCAAAGTACAGTTTCTGCAAACAATACAGCTGGTAATATCCCAGCCAACCACCAATAAGCAACCTGGTGCCAACTGATGGACTACCTAAAAATCAGCCAATTAATAGAGACTCATGATTTTGGGCTTAAAGGCTGTCCAATCAAGACTCTGTTATCACTTCCTTGGCTCCTCCCCTTCCCTGCAGTTTTTGCATTTATGATCTTTAACTCTCTACTCCCCGAATCGAAGTGTACTTTCATTTTACACCAAAGAGTGCCTCTTTCCAGTATGCAGAATACTTGTAGAAAATAAAGTTCTCCTCTTGCCTTCACAGATCTCATGGGTATTTTATTAACAGTGTCCACCACAAATACCTCTACGTTAGAGATTTTTTTCTAAATTTATATAATGCTTTATTTGGCCTTTCTAGACTAAGTTATGTGTGTATCTATTCAGAGCTAACTGTGAGGACCATGAGCCATGACACAGCCACAGTGATACAGGAGGTAGAAAGAAATTATTTAGGCAGATACTGAGGGTAAAGAGTTCTTGGCAGAACTCTTAGGCAGAACAAAAAGCAGCTCAAGAAATTATTTTTTCTAACAAAGAGCAGCCTGAAAAATGGAGCTGCAAACATAAATACGCAAACTGGTAGCTTGCACAGGGGAATGCCAGCAGCAGTGCCAATAGAAAAGGGCTACCTGGGGGCCAGGCATGTCTAACATGGAGGCTCTATCTTCCCTTTTTTTGTTAACAGGTATACAGTAAAAGAATGGGCAATATGGCACCGGCCAGGCAGAGAATCCGTCTGCATAATAAAAGATTAAGGTGGGGTCAGCCAGTTTTACACGCCCTATGCAAACGGCACACCTGGTCCAACCAATCTTTTGTGCCCTGTGTAAATCAGACACCGGCTCCTCAAGCTCATCTATAAAACCCCCTGCATTTCGTTGCAGAAACAGCAACCCATTCTCCAGGACCCCTCTCTGTAGCAAGAGAGCTCTTCTCTTTCTTTTGCCTATTAAACTTCTGCTCTTAACCTCACTCTTGTGTGTCCACGTCCTAGTTGTCTGTGGCCATGAGACAATGAATCTCAGATATCACCCCAGACAAATGAGGCCATTTCATCAGGAGGTCCTGGGAACATGTGCACCAGATGGTTGGGTTACAGGTTAATCTTATACATTTTAGGGAGACATAAAATGTTAATCAATAGATATAAGATATACTTTGGTCTGGAAAAGCAGGGCAACTTAAAGCAGGAACTTAACAGTCATAGATGGATTCAAAAACTTTCTGATTGCCAATTGGTTGAATGAGTTAAGTTATTATCTAAAACCTGAAATGAATAGAAAAGTGTGTGGGTTAAGATAAGGGGTTGTGGAGACTAAGGTTTTTATTATATAGATAATGTCTCATAGGTGGCTGCCCTTAGAGGCAATAGATGGCAACGTTTTCTATTCAGATCTTTAAAAGGTACGAGATTGTCAGCTAATTTCTTCAGAACCTGAAAAATATCT
>NW_022143693.1:0-268 GCF_007565055.1 Rhinopithecus roxellana
GAGAACGTGTAACTCTGTGAGTTGCATTCACACATGGCAATGCAGTTTCTCAGAGAGCTTCTCTCCAGTTATTATGGGAGGATTACTGCTTTTTCACCATAGCCCTCAATGAGCTCCCAAATATCACTTTGCAGAATCCAGGACAACAGTGTTAGCAAACTGTTCCAAGAAGGGAAGGGTGGAACTCTGTGAGATGAAGTCACACATCAGAAAGCAATCTCTAGAAAGCTTCTCTCTAGTTATTATGTGAGGAGATTTCCTTTTTCAC
>NW_022143694.1:0-3147 GCF_007565055.1 Rhinopithecus roxellana
CCTTTATCAGTAGGCCTCAATGTGATCCAAAGAAGCCCTTCTCAGTTTCCCCAAAGACAGTGTTAATGGACTGCTCCACGAAACATAAGTGTAACTCTGTGAGATGAATTCACACATCACCAAGAAGTTTCTAAGAAAGCTTCTTTCCAGTTTTCATATGTGGATATTTCCTTTGTCACTGTAATGTTCATTGCGCTGTGAAGTATCTAATTGCAGATTTCCAGAAAACTGTGCTAACAAACTGATCACTGAAGAGAAACGTGTAACTCTGTGAGTTGCATTCACACATGACAATGCAGTTTCTCAGAAAGCTTCTCTTTAGTTATTATGTGAGGATATTTGCTTTATCACCATGGGCTGCAACAGACGCCCAAATATCACTTTGCAGATTCCACGAAAAGAGTGTTAGCAACTGCTTCTTGAGGCAGAGTTGTAACTCTGTGAGATGAACTCACAGATCAGAAAGAAGTTTCTCAGAAAGCTTCTTTCACGTTTTGAACGGAGAAATTTCCTTT
This sequence comes from Rhinopithecus roxellana, assembly GCF_007565055.1. Lineage (NCBI taxonomy): Eukaryota > Metazoa > Chordata > Mammalia > Primates > Cercopithecidae > Rhinopithecus > Rhinopithecus roxellana. The sequence continues at coordinate 516 of NW_022143694.1, forward strand.
ATCAGCTTAGGCCTCAATGTGATCCAAAGAAGCCCTTCTCAGTTTCCCCAAAGACAGTGTTAATGGACTGCTCCACGAAACATAAGTGTAACTCTGTGAGATGAATTCACACATCACCAAGAAGTTTCTAAGAAAGCTTCTTTCCAGTTTTCATATGTGGATATTTCCTTTGTGACTGTAATGTTCATTGCGCTGAAGTATCTAATTGCAGATCTCCAGAAAACTGTGCTAACAAACTGATCACTGAAGAGAAACGTGTAACTCTGTGAGTTGCATTCACACATGGCAATGCAGTTTCTCAGAAAGCTTCTCTTTAGTTATTATGTGAGGATATTTCCTTTATCACCATGTGCCCCTACAGGCTCCAAATATCACTTTGCAGATTCCACGAGAAGAGTGTTAGCAAACTCTTCTTGAGGCAGAGGTTGTAACTCTGTGAGATGAACTCACAGATCAGAAAGAAGTTTCTCAGAAAGCTTCTTTCACGTTTTGAACGGAGAAATTTCCTTTATCAGCGTAGGCCTCAATGTGATCCAAAGAAGCCCTTCTCAGTTTCCCCAAAGACAGTGTTAATGGACTGCTCCACGAAACATAAGTGTAACTCTGTGAGATGAATTCACACATCACCAAGAAGTTTCTAAGAAAGCTTCTTTCAGTTTTCATATGTGGATATTTCCTTTGTCACTGTAATGTTCATTGCGCTATGAAGTATCTAATTGCAGATCTCCAGAAAACTGTGCTAACAAACTGATCACTGAAGAGAAACGTGTAACTCTGTGAGTTGCATTCACACATCAATGCAGTTTCTCAGAAAGCTTCTCTTTAGTTATTATGTGAGGATATTTCCTTTATCACCATGTGCCCCTACAGGCTCCAAATATCACTTTGCAGATTCCACGAGAAGAGTGATAGCAAACTTCTTCTTGAGGCAGAGGTTGTAACTCTGTGAGATGAACTCACAGATCAGAAAGAAGTTTCTCAGAAAGCTTCTTTCACGTTTTGAATGGATGAAATTTCCTTTATCAGCGTAGGCCTCAATGTGATCCAAAGAAGCCCTTCTCAGTTTCCCCAAAGACAGTGTTAATGGACTGCTCCACGAAACATAAGTGTAACTCTGTGAGATGAATTCACACATCACCAAGAAGTTTCTAAGAAAGCTTCTTTCCAGTTTTCATATGTGGATATTTCCTTTGTCACTGTAATGTTCATTGCGCTGAAGTATCTAATTGCAGATTTCCAGAAAACTGTGCTAACAAACTGATCACTGAAGAGAAACGTGTAACTCTGTGAGTTGCATTCACACATGACAATGCAGTTTCTCAGAAAGCTTCTCTTTAGTTATTATGTGAGGATATTTGCTTTATCACCATGGGCTGCAATAGACTCCCTAATATCACTTTGCAGATTCCACGAAAAGAGTGTTAGCAACTTCTTGAGGCAGAGTTGTAACTCTGTGAGATGAACTCACAGATCAGAAAGAAGTTTCTCAGAAAGCTTCTTTCACGTTTTGAACGGAAGAAATTTCCTTTATCAGCTTAGGCCCAATGTGATCCAAAGAAGCCCTTCTCAGTTTCCCCAAAGACAGTGTTAATGGACTGCTCCACGAAACATAAGTGTAACTCTGTGAGATGAATTCACATCACCAAGAAGTTTCTAAGAAAGCTTCTTTCCAGTTTTCATATGTGGATATTTCCTTTGTGACTGTAATGTTCATTGCGCTGTGAAGTATCTAATTGCAGATCTCCAGAAAACTGTGCTAACAAACTGATCACTGAAGAAACGTGTAACTCTGTGAGTTGCATTCACACATGGCAATGCAGTTTCTCAGAAAGCTTCTCTTTAGTTATTATGTGAGGATATTTCCTTTATCACCATGTGCCCCTACAGGCTCCAAAATATCACTTTGCAGATTCCACGAAAGAGTGTTAGCAAACTTCTTCTTGAGGCAGGTTGTAACTCTGTGAGATGAACTCACAGATCAGAAAGAAGTTTCTCAGAAAGCTTCTTTCACGTTTTGAACGGAAGAAATTTCCTTTATCAGCGTAGGCCTCAATGTGATCCAAAGAAGCCCTTCTCAGTTTCCCCAAAGACAGTGTTAATGGACTGCTCCACGAAACATAAGTGTAACTCTGTGAGATGAATTCACACATCACCAAGAAGTTTCTAAGAAAGCTTCTTTCCAGTTTTCATATGTGGATATTTCCTTTGTCACTGTAATGTTCATTGCGCTGTGAAGTATCTAATTGCAGATTCCAGAAAACTGTGCTAACAAACTGATCACTGAAGAGAAACGTGTAACTCTGTGAGTTGCATTCACACATGACAATGCAGTTTCTCAGAAAGCTTCTCTTTAGTTATTATGTGAGGATATTTGCTTTATCACCATGGGCTGCAACAGACGCCCAAATATCACTTTGCAGATTCCACGAAAGAGTGTTAGCAATCTGCTTCTTGAGGCAGGTTGTAACTCTGTGAGATGAACTCACAGATCAGAAAGAAGTTTCTCAGAAAGCTTCTTTCACGTTTTGAACGGAAGAAATTTCCTTTATCAGCTTAGGCCTCAATGTGATCCAAAGAAGCCCTTCTCAGTTTCCCCAAAGACAGTGTTAATGGACTGCTCCACGAAACATAA
>NW_022143695.1:0-17086 GCF_007565055.1 Rhinopithecus roxellana
CAGATTCCACGAAGAGAGTGTTAGCAAACTGCTTCTTGAGGCAGAGTTTGTAACTCTGTGAGAAGAACTCACAGATCAGAAAGAAGTTTCTCAGAAAGCTTCTTTCACGTTTTGAACGGATGAAATTTCCTTTATCAGCGTAGGCCTCAATGTGATCCAAAAGCCCTTCAGTTTCCCCAAAGACAGTGTTAATGGACTGCTCCACGAAACATAAGTGTAACTCTGTGAGATGAATTCACACATCACCAAGAAGTTTCTAAGAAAGTTCTTTCTAGTTTTCATCTGTGGAATAAGTTCCTTGTCACTGTAATGTTCATTGCGCTATGAAGTATCTAATTGCAGATTTCCAGAAAACTGTGCTAACAAACTGAGCAATGAAGGAAACGTGTAACTCTGTGGTTGCATTCACACATGGCAATGCAGTTTCTCAGAAAGCTTCTCTTTAGTTATTATGTGAGGATATTTGCTTTATCAACATGGGCCCCAATAGACTCCCAAATATCACTTTGCAGATTCCACGAAGAGAGTGTTAGCAAACTGCTTCTTGAGGCAGAGTTTGTAACCTGTGAGAAGAACTCACAGATCAGAAAGAAGTTTCTCAGAAAGCTTCTTTCACGTTTTGAACGGATGAAATTTCCTTTATCAGCGTAGGCCTCAATGTGATCCCAAAGAAGCCCTTCTCAGTTTCCCCAAAGACAGTGTTAATGGACTGCTCCACGAAACATAAGTGTAACTCTGTGAGATGAATTCCACATCACCAAGAAGTTTCTAAGAAAGCTTCTTTCTAGTTTTCATCTGTGGATATTTCCTTTGTCACTGTAATGTTCATTGCGCTATGAAGTATCTAATTGCAGATTTCCAGAAAACTGTGCTAACAAACTGATCATGAGGAGAAACGTGTAACTCTGTGAGTTGCATTCACACATGGCAATGCAGTTTCTCAGAAAGCTTCTCTTTAGTTATTATGTGAGGATATTTGCTTTATCACCATGGGCCCCAATAGACTCCCAAATATCACTTTGCAGATTCCACGAAGAGAGTGTTAGCAAACTGCTTCTTGAGGCATAGTTTGTAACTCTGGTGAGAAGAACTCACAGATCAGAAAGAAGTTTCTCAGAAAGCTTCTTTCACGTTTTGAACGGATGAAATTTCCTTTATCAGCGTAGCCTCAATGTGATCCAAAGAAGTCCCTTCTCAGTTTCCCCAAAGACAGTGTTATGGACTGCTCCACGAAACATAAGTGTAACTCTGTGAGATGAATTCACACATCACCAAGAAGTTTCTAAGAAAGCTTCTTTCTAGTTTTCTCTGTGGATATTTCCTTTGTCACTGTAATGGTTCATTGCGCTATGAAGTATCTAATTGCAGATTTCCAGAAACTGTGCTAACAAACTGATCAATGAAGAGAAACGTGTAACTCTGTGAGTTGCATTCACACATGGCAATGCATTTTCTCAGAAAGCTTCTCTTTAGTTATTATGTGAAGGATATTTGCTTTATCACCAGTGGGCCCCAATAGACTCCCAAATATCACTTTGCAGATTCCACGAAGAGAGTGTTAGCAAACTGCTTCTTGAGGCAGAGTTTGTAACTCTGTGAGAAGAACTCACAGATCAGAAAGAAGTTTCTCAGAAAGCTTCTTTCACGTTTTGAACGGATGAAATTTCGTTATCAGCGTAGGCCTCAATGTGATCCAAAGAAGCCCTTCTCAGTTTCCCCCAAGACAGTGTTAATGGACTGCTCCACGAAACATAAGTGTAACTCTGTGGATGAATTCACACATCACCAAGAAGTTTCTAAGAAAGCTTCTTTCTAGTTTTCATCTGTGGATATTTCATTTGTCCTGTAATGTTCATTGCCGCTATGAAGTATCTAATTGCAGATTTCCAGAAACTGTGCTAACAAACTGATCATGAGAGAAACAGTGTACTCTGGGAGTTGCATTCACACATGGCAAATGCAGTTTCTCAGAAAGCTTCTCTTTAGTTATTATGTGAGGATATTTGCTTATCAACATGGGCCCCAATAGACTCCCAAATATCACTTTGCAGATTCCACGAAGAGAGTGTTAGCAAACTGCTTCTTGAGGCAGAGTTTGTAACTCTGTGAGAAGAACTCACAGATCAGAAAGAAGTTTCTCAGAAAGCTTCTTTCACGTTTTGAACGGATGAAATTTCCTTTATCAGCGTAGGCCTCAATGTGATCCAAAGAAGCCCTTCTCAGTTTCCCCAAAGACAGTGTTAATGGACTGCTCCACGAAACATAAGTGTAACTCTGTGAGATGAATTCACACATCACCAAGAAGTTTCTAAGAAAGCTTCTTTCTAGTTTTCATCTGTGATATTTCCTTTGTCACTGTAATGTTCATTGGCGCTATGAAGTATCTAATTGCAGATTTCCAGAAAACTGTGCTAACAAACTGATCAATGAGAGAAACGTGTAACTCTGTGAGTTGCATTCACACATGGCAATGCAGTTTCTCAGAAAGCTTCTCTTTAGTTATTATGTGAGGATATTTGCTTTATCAACATGGGCCCCAATAGACTCCCAAATATCACTTTGCAGATTCCACGAAGAGAGTGTTAGCAAACTGCTTCTTGAGGCAGAGTTTGTAACTCTGTGAGAAGAACTCACAGATCAGAAAGAACTTTCTCAGAAAGCTTCTTTCACGTTTGAACGGATGAAATTTCCTTTATCAGCGTAGGCCTCAATGTGATCCAAAGAAGCCCTTCTCAGTTTCCCCAAGACAGTGTTAATGGACTGCTCCACGAAACATAAGTGTAACTCTGTGAGATGAATTCACACATCACCAAGAAGTTTCTAAGAAAGCTTCTTTCTAGTTTTCATCTGTGGATATTTCCTTTGTCACTGTAATGGTTCATTGCGCTATGAAGTATCTAATTGCAGATTTCCAGAAAACTGTGCTAACAAACTGATCAATGAAGAGAAACGTGTAACTCTGGGAGTTGCATTCACACATGGCAATGCAGTTTCTCAGAAAGCTTCTCTTTAGTTATTATGTGAGGATATTTGCTTTATCACCATGGGCCCCAATAGACTCCAAATATCACTTTGCAGATTCCACGAAGAGAGTGTTAGCAAACTGCTTCTTGAGGCAGAGGTTTGTAACTCTGTGAGATGAACTCACAGATCAGAAAGAAGTTTCTCAGAAAGCTTCTTTCACGGTTTGAACGGATGAAATTTCCTTTATCAGCGTAGGCCTCAATGTGATCCAAAGAAGCCCTTCTCAGTTTTCCCCAAAGACAGTGTTAATGGACTGCTCCACGAAACATAAGTGTAACTCTGTGAGATGAATTCACACATCACCAAGAAGTTTCTAAGAAAGCTTCTTTCTAGTTTCATCTGTGGATATTTCCTTTGTCACTGTAATGTTCATTGCGCTATGAAGTATCTAATTGCAGATTTCCAGAAAACTGTGCTAACAAACTGATCAATGAAGAGAAACGTGTAACTCTGTGAGTTGCATTCACACATGGCAATGCAGTTTCTCAGAAAGCTTCTCTTTAGTTATTATGTGAGGATATTTGCTTTATCAACATGGGCCCCAATAGACTCCCAAATATCACTTTGCAGATTCCACGAAGAGAGTGTTAGCAAACTGCTTCTTGAGGCAGAGTTTGTAACTCTGTGAGAATGAACTCACAGATCAGAAAGAAGTTTCTCAGAAAGCTTCTTTCACGTTTTGAACGGATGAAATTTCCTTTATCAGCGTAGGCCTCAATGTGATCCAAAGAAGCCCTTCTCAGTTTCCCCAAAGACAGTGTTAATGGACTGCTCCACGAAACATAAGTGTAACTCTGTGAGATGAATTCACACATCACCAAGAAGTTCTAAGAAAGCTTCTTTCTAGTTTTCATCTGTGGATATTTCCTTTGTCACTGTAATGTTCATTGCGCTATGAAGTATCTAATTGCAGATTTCCAGAAAACTGTGCTAACAAACTGATCAATGAGAGAAACGTGTAACTCTGTGAGTTGCATTCACACATGGCAATGCAGTTTCTCAGAAAGCTTCTCTTTAGTTATTATGTGAGGATATTTGCTTTATCACCATGGGCCCCAATAGACTCCCAAATATCACTTTGCAGATTCCACGAAGAGAGTGTTAGCAAACTGCTTCTTGAGGCAGAGTTTTGTAACTCTGTGAGAATGAACTCACAGATCAGAAAGAAGTTTCTCAGAAAGCTTCTTTCACGTTTTGAACGGATGAAATTTCCTTTATCAGCGTAGGCCTCAATGTGATCCAAAGAAGCCCTTCTCAGTTTCCCCAAAGACAGTGTTAATGGACTGCTCCACGAAACATAAGTGTAACTCTGTGAGATGAATTCACACATCACCAAGAAGTTTCTAAGAAAGCTTCTTTCTAGTTTTCATCTGTGGATATTTCCTTTGTCACTGTAATGTTCATTGCGCTATGAAGTATCTAATTGCAGATTTCCAGAAAACTGTGCTAACAAACTGATCAATGAGAGAAACGTGTAACTCTGTGAGTTGCATTCACACATGGCAATGCAGTTTCTCAGAAAGCTTCTCTTTAGTTATTATGTGAGGATATTTGCTTTATCACCATGGGCCCCAATAGACTCCCAAATATCACTTTGCAGATTCCACGAAGAGAGTGTTAGCAAACTGCTTCTTGAGGCAGAGTTTGTAACTCTGTGAGATGAACTCACAGATCAGAAAGAAGTTTCTCAGAAAGCTTCTTTCACGTTTTGAAACGGATGAAATTTCCTTTATCAGCGTAGGCCTCAATGTGATCCAAAGAAGCCCTTCTCAGTTTCCCCAAAGACAGTGTTAATGGACTGCTCCACGAAACATAAGTGTAACTCTGTGAGATGAATTCACACATCACCAAGAAGTTTCTAAGAAGCTTCTTTCTAGTTTTCATCTGTGGATATTTCCTTTGTCACTGTAATGTTCATTGCGCTATGAAGTATCTAATTGCAGATTTCCAGAAAACTGTGCTAACAAACTGATCAATGAAGAGAAACGTGTAACTCTGTGAGTTGCATTCACACATGGCAATGCAGTTTCTCAGAAAGCTTCTCTTTAGTTATTATGTGAGGATATTTGCTTTATCAACATGGGCCCCAATAGACTCCCAAATATCACTTTGCAGATTCCACGAAGAGAGTGTTAGCAAACTGCTTCTTGAGGCAGAGTTTGTAACTCTGTGAGAGAACTCACAGATCAGAAAGAAGTTTCTCAGAAAGCTTCTTTCACGTTTTGAACGGATGAAATTTCCTTTATCAGCGTACGGCCTCAATGTGATCCAAAGAAGCCCTTCTCAGTTTCCCCAAAGACAGTGTTAATGGACTGCTCCACGAAACATAAGTGTAACTCTGTGAGATAATTCACACATCACCAAGAAGTTTCTAAGAAAGCTTCTTTCTAGTTTTCATCTGTGGATTATTTCCTTGTCACTGTAATGTTCATTGCGCTATGAAGTATCTAATTGCAGATTTCCAGAAAACTGTGCTACAAACTGATCAATGAGAGAACGTGTAACTCTGTGAGTTTGCATTCACACATGGCAATGCAGTTTCTCAGAAAGCTTCTCTTTAGTTATTATGTGAGGATATTTGCTTTATCACCATGGGCCCCAATAGACTCCCAAATATCACTTTGCAGATTCCACGAAAGAGAGTTTAGCAAACTGCTTCTTGAGGCAGAGTTTGTAACTCTGTGAGAATGAACTCACAGATCAGAAAGAAGTTTCTCAGAAAGCTTCTTTCACGTTTTGAACGGATGAAATTTCCTTTATCAGCGTAGGCCTCAATGTGATCCAAAGAAGCCCTTCTCAGTTTCCCCAAAGACAGTGTTAATGGACTGCTCCACGAAACATAAGTGTAACTCTGTGAGATGAATTCACACATCACCAAGAAGTTTCTAAGAAAGCTTCTTTCTAGTTTTCATCTGTGGATATTTCTTTGTCACTGTAATGTTCATTGCGCTATGAAGTATCTAATTGCAGATTTCCAGAAAACTGTGCTAACAAACTGATCAATGAAGAGAAACGTGTAACTCTGTGAGTTGCATTCACACATGGCAATGCAGTTTCTCAGAAAGCTTCTCTTTAGTTATTATGTGAGGATATTTGCTTTATCACCATGGGCCCCAATAGACTCCCAAATATCACTTTGCAGATTCCACGAAGAGAGTGTTAGCAAACTGCTTCTTGAGGCAGAGTTTGTAACTCTGTGAGAGAACTCACAGATCAGAAAGAAGTTTCTCAGAAAGCTTCTTTCACGTTTTGAACGGATGAAATTTCCTTTATCAGCGTAGGCCTCAATGTGATCCAAAGAAGCCCTTCTCAGTTTCCCAAAGACAGTGTTAATGGACTGCTCCACGAAACATAAGTGTAACTCTGTGAGATGAATTCACACATCACCAAGAAGTTTCTAAGAAAGCTTCTTTCTAGTTTTCATCTGTGGATATTTCTTTGTCACTGTAATGTTCATTGCGCTATGAAGTATCTAATTGCAGATTTCCAGAAAACTGTGCTAACAAACTGATCAATGAAGAGAAACGTGTAACTCTGTGAGTTGCATTCACACATGGCAATGCAGTTTCTCAGAAAGCTTCTCTTTAGTTATTATGTGAGGATATTTGCTTTATCACCATGGGCCCCAATAGACTCCCAAATATCACTTTGCAGATTCCACGAAGAGAGTGTTAGCAAACTGCTTCTTGAGGCAGAGTTTGTACCTCTGTGAGAAGAACTCACAGATCAGAAAGAAGTTTCTCAGAAAGCTTCTTTCACGTTTTGAACGGATGAAATTTCCTTTATCAGCGTAGGCCTCAATGTGATCCAAAGAAGCCCTTCTCAGTTTCCCCAAAGACAGTGTTAATGGACTGCTCCACGAAACATAAGTGTAACTCTGTGAGATGAATTCACACATCACCAAGAAGTTTCTAAGAAAGCTTCTTTCTAGTTTTCATCTGTGGATATTTCCTTTGTCACTGTAATGTTCATTGCGCTATGAAGTATCTAATTGCAGATTTCCAGAAAACTGTGCTAACAAACTGATCAATGAGAGAACGTGTAACTCTGTGAGTTGCATTCACACATGGCAATGCAGTTTCTCAGAAAGCTTCTCTTAGTTATTATGTGAGGATATTTGCTTTATCAACCATGGGCCCCAATAGACTCCCAAATATCACTTTGCAGATTCCACGAAGAGAGTGTTAGCAAACTGCTTCTTGAGGCAGAGTTTGTACTCTGTGAGAAGAACTCACAGATCAGAAAGAAGTTTCTCAGAAAGCTTCTTTCACGTTTTGAACGGATGAAATTTCCTTTATCAGCGTAGGCCTCAATGTGATCCAAAGAAGCCCTTCTCAGTTTCCCCAAAGACAGTGTTAATGGACTGCTCCACGAAACATAAGTGTAACTCTGTGAGATGAATTCACACATCACCAAGAAGTTCTAAGAAAGCTTTCTTCTAGTTTTCATCTGTGGATATTTCCTTTGTCACTGTAATGTTCATTGCGCTATGAAGTATCTAATTGCAGATTTCCAGAAAACTGTGCTAACAAACTGATCAATGAGAGAAACGTGTAACTCTGGGAGTTGCATTCACACATGGCAATGCAGTTTCTCAGAAAGCTTCTCTTTAGTTATTATGTGAGGATATTTGCTTTATCACCATGGGCCCCAATAGACTCCCAAATATCACTTTGCAGATTCCACGAAGAGAGTGTTAGCAAACTGCTTCTTGAGGCAGAGTTTGTAACTCTGTGAGATGAACTCACAGATCAGAAAGAAGTTTCTCAGAAAGCTTCTTTCACGTTTTGAACGGATGAAATTTCCTTTATCAGCGTAGGCCTCAATGTGATCCAAAGAAGCCCTTCTCAGTTTCCCCAAAGACAGTGTTATGGACTGCTCCACGAAACATAAGTGTAACTCTGTGAGATGAATTCACACATCACCAAGAAGTTTCTAAGAAAGCTTCTTTCTAGTTTTCATCTGTGGATATTTCCTTTGTCACTGTAATGTTCATTGCACTATGAAGTATCTAATTGCAGATTTCCAGAAAACTGTGCTAACAAACTGATCAATGAGGAGAAACGTGTAACTCTGTGAGTTGCATTCACACATGGCAATGCAGTTTCTCAGAAAGCTTCTCTTTAGTTATTATGTGAGGATATTTGCTTTATCACCATGGGCCCCAATAGACTCCCAAATATCACTTTGCAGATTCCACGAAGAGAGTGTTAGCAAACTGCTTCTTGAGGCAGAGTTTGTAACTCTGTGAGAAGAACTCACAGATCAGAAAGAAGTTTCTCAGAAAGCTTCTTTCACGTTTTGAACGGATGAAATTTCCTTTATCAGCGTAGGCCTCAATGTGATCCAAAGAAGCCCTTCTCAGTTTCCCCAAAGACAGTGTTAATGGACTGCTCCACGAAACATAAGTGTAACTCTGTGAGATGAATTCACACATCACCAAGAAGTTTCTAAGAAAGCTTCTTTCTAGTTTTCATCTGTGGATATTTCCTTTGTCACTGTAATGTTCATTGCGCTATGAAGTATCTAATTGCAGATTTCCAGAAAACTGTGCTAACAACTGATCAATGAAGAGAAACGTGTAACTCTGTGAGTTGCATTCACACATGGCAATGCAGTTTCTCAGAAAGCTTCTCTTTAGTTATTATGTGAGGATATTTGCTTTATCAACATGGGCCCCAATAGACTCCCAAATATCACTTTGCAGATTCCACGAAGAGAGTGTTAGCAAACTTGCTTCTTGAGGCAGAGTTTGTAACTCTGTGAGAAGAAACTCACAGATCAGAAAGAAGTTTCTCAGAAAGCTTCTTTCACGTTTTGGAACGGATTGAAATTTCCTTTATCAGCGTAGGCCTCAATGTGATCCAAAGAAGCCCTTCTCAGTTTCCCCAAAGACAGTGTTAATGGACTGCTCCACGAAACATAAGTGTAACTCTGTGAGATGAATTCACACATCACCAAGAAGTTTCTAAGAAAGCTTCTTTCTAGTTTTCATCTGTGGATATTTCCTTTGTCACTGTAATGTTCATTGCGCTATGAAGTATCTAATTGCAGATTTCCAGAAAACTGTGCTAACAAAACTGATCAATGAAGAGAAACGTGTAACTCTGTGAGTTGCATTCACACATGGCAATGCAGTTTCTCAGAAAGCTTCTCTTTAGTTATTATGTGAGGATATTTGCTTTATCACCATGGGCCCCAATAGACTCCCAAATATCACTTTGCAGATTCCACGAAGAGAGTGTTAGCAAACTGCTTCTTGAGGCAGAGGTTGTAACTCGTGAGAGACTCACAGATCAGAAAGATGTTTCTCAGAAAGCTTCTTTCACGTTTTGAACGGATGAAATTTCCTTTATCAGCGTAGGCCTCAATGTGATCCAAAGAAGCCCTTCTCAGTTTCCCCAAAGACAGTGTTAATGGACTGCTCCACGAAACATAAGTGTAACTCTGTGAGATGAATTCACACATCACCAAGAAGTTTCTAAGAAAGCTTCTTTCTAGTTTTCATCTGTGGATATTTCCTTTGTCACTGTAATGTTCCTTGCGCTATGAAGTATCTAATTGCAGATTTCCAGAAAACTGTGCTAACAACTGATCAATGAGGAGAAACGTGTAACTCTGTGAGTTGCATTCACACATGGCAATGCAGTTTCTCAGAAAGCTTCTCTTTAGTTATTATGTGAGGATATTTGCTTTATCACCATGGGCCCCATAGGACTCCCAAATATCACTTTGCAGATTCCACGAAGAGAGTGTTAGCAAACTGCTTCTTGAGGCAGAGTTTGTAACTCTGTGAGAAGAACTCACAGATCAAGAAAGAAGTTTCTCAGAAAGCTTCTTTCACGTTTTGAACGGATGAAATTTCCTTTATCAGCGTAGGCCTCAATGTGATCCAAAGAAGCCCTTCTCAGTTTCCCCAAAGACAGTGTTAATGGACTGCTCCACGAAACATAAGTGTAACTCTGTGAGATGAATTCACACATCACCAAGAAGTTTCTAAGAAAGCTTCTTTCTAGTTTTCATCTGTGGATATTTCCTTTGTCACTGTAATGTTCATTGCGCTATGAAGTATCTAATTGCAGATTTCCAGAAAACTGTGCTAACAAACTGATCAATGAAGAGAAACGTGTAACTCTGTGAGTTGCATTCACACATGGCAATGCAGTTTCTCAGAAAGCTTCTCTTTAGTTTTATGTGAGGATATTTGCTTTATACCAATGGGCCCCAATAGACTCCCAAATATCACTTTGCAGATTCCACGAAGAGAGTGTTAGCAAAACTGCTTCTTGAGGCAGAGTTTGTAACTCTGTGAGATGAACTCACAGATCAGAAAGAAGTTTCTCAGAAAGCTTCTTTCACGTTTTGAACGGATGAAATTTCCTTTATCAGCGTAGGCCTCAATGTGATCCAAAGAAGCCCTTCTCAGTTTCCCCAAAGACAGTGTTAATGGACTGCTCCACGAAACATAAGTGTAACTCTGTGAGATGAATTCACACATCACCAAGAAGTTTCTAAGAAAGCTTCTTTCTAGTTTTTCATCTGTGGATATTTCCTTTGTCACTGTAATGTTCATTGCGCTATGAAGTATCTATTGCAGATTTCCAGAAAACTGTGCTAACAAACTGATCAATGAAGAGAAAACGTGTAACTCTGTGAGTTGCATTCACACATGGCAATGCAGTTTCTCAGAAAGCTTCTCTTTAGTTATTATGTGAGGATATTTGCTTTATCACCATGGGCCCCAATAGGACTCCCAAATATCACTTTGCAGATTCACGAAGAGAGTGTTAGCAAACTGCTTCTTGAGGCAGAGGTTGTAACTCTGTGAGAAGAACTCACAGATCAGAAAGAAGTTTCTCAGAAAGCTTCTTTCACGTTTTGAACGGATGAAATTTCCTTTATCAGCGTAGGCCTCAATGTGATCCAAAGAAGCCCTTCTCAGTTTCCCCAAAGACAGTGTTAATGGACTGCTCCACGAAACATAAGTGTAACTCTGTGAGATGAATTCACACATCACCAAGAAGTTTCTAAGAAAGCTTCTTCTAGTTTTCATCTGTGGATATTTCCTTTGTCACTGTAATTTTCATTGGGCTATGAAGTATCTAATTGCAGGATTTCGCAGAAACTGTTGCTAACAAACTGATCAATGAGGAGAAACGTGTAACTCTGTGAGTTGCATTCACACATGGCAATGCAGTTTCTCAGAAAGCTTCTCTTTAGTTATTATGTGAGATATTTGCTTTATCAACAGGGCCCCAATAGACTCCCAAATATCACTTTGCAGATTCCACGAAGAGAGTGTTAGCAACTGCGTTCTTGAGGCAGAGGTTGTACCTCTGTGAGAAGAACTCACAGATCAGAAAGAAGTTTCTCAGAAAGCTTCTTCACGTTTGAACGGATGAAATTTCCTTTATCAGCGTAGGCCTCAATGTGATCCAAAGAAAGCCCTTCTCGTTTCCCCAAAGACAGTGGTTAATGGACTGCTCCACGAAACATAAGTGTAACTCTGTGAGATGAATTCACACATCACCAAGAAGTTTTCTAAGAAAGCTCTTTCTAGTTTTCATCTGTGGATATTTCCTTTGTCACTGTAATGTTCATTGCGCTATGAAGTATCTAATTGCAGATTTCCAGAAAACTGTGCTAACAAACTGATCAATGAAGAGAAACGTGTAACTCTGTGAGTTGCATTCACACATGGCAATGCAGTTTCTCAGAAAGCTTCTCTTTAGTTATTATGTGAGGATATTTGCTTTATCACCATGGGCCCCAATAGACTCCCAAATATCACTTTGCAGATTCCACGAAGAGAGTGTTAGCAAACTGCTTCTTGAGGCAGAGTTTGTAACTCTGTGAGATGAACTCACAGATCAGAAAGAAGTTTCTCAGAAAGCTTCTTTCACGTTTTGAACGGATGAAATTTCCTTTATCAGCGTAGGCCTCAATGTGATCCAAAGAAGCCCTTCTCAGTTTCCCCAAAGACAGTGTTAATGGACTGCTCCACGAAACATAAGTGTAACTCTGTGAGATGAATTCACACATCACCAAGAAGTTTCTAAGAAAGCTTCTTTCTAGTTTTCATCTGTGGATATTTTATTTGTCACTGTAATGTTCATTGCGCTATGAAGTATCTAATTGCAGATTTCCAGAAAACTGTGCTAACAAACTGATCAATGAAGAGAAACGTGTAACTCTGGAGTTGCATTCACACATGGCAATGCAGTTTCTCAGAAAGCTTCTCTTTAGTTATTATGTGAGGATATTTGCTTTATCACCATGGGCCCCAATAGACTCCCAAATATCACTTTGCAGATTCCACGAAGAGAGTGTTAGCAAACTGCTTCTTGAGGCAGAGTTTGTAACTCTGTGAGATGAACTCACAGATCAGAAAGAAGTTTCTCAGAAAGCTTCTTTCACGTTTTGAACGGATGAAATTTCCTTTATCAGCGTAGGCCTCAATGTGATCCAAAGAAGCCCTTCTCAGTTTCCCCAAAGACAGTGTTAATGGACTGCTCCACGAAACATAAGTGTAACTCTGTGAGATGAATTCACACATCACCAAGAAGTTTCTAAGAAAGCTTCTTTCTAGTTTTCATCTGTGGATATTTCCTTTGTCACTGTAATGTTCATTGCACTATGAAGTATCTAATTGCAGATTTCCAGAAAACTGTGCTAACAAACTGATCAATGAGGAGAAACGTGTAACTCTGTGAGTTGCATTCACACATGGCAATGCAGTTTCTCAGAAAGCTTCTCTTTAGTTATTATGTGAGGATATTTGCTTTATCACCATGGGCCCCAATAGACTCCCAAATATCACTTTGCAGATTCCACGAAGAGTGTTAGCAAACTGCTTCTTGAGGCAGAGTTTGTAACTCTGTGAGATGAACTCACAGATCAGAAAGAAGTTTCTCAGAAAGCTTCTTTCTCATTTTTATTGGAAGATGTTTCCATTGGCCCCATTGTTTTCAAAGGGATCGGGAATATCTGTTCTCAGATTCCACACAAATAGGGCTAGGGCACGGCCCCACGAAATACAGCTGCAACTTAGTGAGTTGAATTCACACATCACAAAGCGGTCTTCAGAAAGCTTCTTTAATAAGACGAGGTTATTTGTGGTCTTGGAGCGCCACCGTGTGTCCTATTGCAGATTCTGCGAAAACTCTGCTAGCAAGTTTCTCAGTGGAAACAATGATGGACATCTGTGGGCTGAATTCACCCACAACATAGAAGTTTCTGAGAAGGCTTCTCTGCAGGTTTCTCTGAGGATAGTTCCTTATTCAGCATGCGATTCAACGATATCCAAGACATCACATCTGAGATTCCTCAATATGAGTGCTAGGAAACTCCCGAGAAAGGGTGATAGAACACTGTGAAATGAATTCACATATCACAAAGCAGTTTCTCAGAAAGCTTGGTTCTGCTTTCTCTTGGAGGATAATTATTTCTCCTTCTATTCTTCAAAGCTATCTGAAATATCACTTCTCAGAATCCACGGAAACAGTCCTAAGAAACGGCTCCAAAAAACACTGGCGTAACTCTGTGAGTTGCATTCACACATGGCAATGCAGTTTCTCAGAAAGCTTCTCTTTAGTTATTATGTGAGGATATTTGCTTTATCAACATGGGCCCCAATAGACTCCCAAATATCACTTTGCAGATTCCACGAAGAGAGTGTTAGCAAACTGCTTCTTGAGGCAGAGTTTGTACCTCTGTGAGAAGAACTCACAGATCAGAAAGAAGTTTCTCAGAAAGCTTCTTTCACGTTTTGAACGGATGAAATTTCCTTTATCAGCGTAGGCCTCAATGTGATCCAAAGAAGCCCTTCTCAGTTTCCCCAAAGACAGTGTTAATGGACTGCTCCACGAAACATAAGTGTAACTCTGTGAGATGAATTCACACATCACCAAGAAGTTTCTAAGAAAGCTTCTTTCTAGTTTTCATCTGTGGTTATTTCCTTTGTCACTGTAATGTTCATTGCGCTATGAAGTATCTAATTGCAGATTTCCAGAAAACTGTGCTAACAAACTGATCAATGAAGAGAAACGTGTAACTCTGGAGTTGCATTCACACATGGCAATGCAGTTTCTCAGAAAGCTTCTCTTTAGTTATTATGTGAGGATATTTGCTTTATCACCATGGGCCCCAATAGACTCCCAATATCACTTTGCAGATTCCACGAAGAGAGTGTTAGCAAACTGCTTCTTGAGGCAGAGTTTGTAACTCTGTGAGATGAACTCACAGATCAGAAAGAAGTTCTCAGAAAGCTTCTTTCACGTTTTGAACGGATGAAATTTCCTTTATCAGCGTAGGCCTCAATGTGATCCAAAGAAGCCCTTCTCAGTTTCCCCAAAGACAGTGTTAATGGACTGCTCCACGAAACATAAGTGTAACTCTGTGAGATGAATTCACACATCACCAAGAAGTTTCTAAGAAAGCTTCTTTCTAGTTTTCATCTGTGGATATTTCCTTTGTCACTGTAATGTTCATTGCGCTATGAAGTATCTAATTGCAGATTTCCAGAAAACTGTGCTAACAAACTGATCAATGAAGAGAAACGTGTAACTCTGGAGTTGCATTCACACATGGCAATGCAGTTTCTCAGAAAGCTTCTCTTTAGTTATTATGTGAGGATATTTGCTTTATCACCATGGGCCCCAATAGACTCCCAAATATCACTTTGCAGATTCCACGAAGAGAGTGTTAGCAAACTGCTTCTTGAGGCAGATTTGTAACTCTGTGAGATGAACTCACAGATCAGAAAGAAGTTTCTCAGAAAGCTTCTTTCACGTTTTGAACGGATGAAATTTCCTTTATCAGCGTAGGCCTCAATGTGATCCAAAGAAGCCCTTCTCAGTTTCCCCAAAGACAGTGTTAATGGATGCTCCACGAAACATAAGTGTAACTCTGTGAGATGAATTCACACATCACCAAGAAGTTTCTAAGAAAGCTTCTTTCTAGTTTTCATCTGTGGATATTTCTTTTGTCACTGTAATGTTCATTGCACTATGAAGTATCTAATTGAAGATTTCCAGAAAACTGTGCTAACAAACTGATCAATGAAGAGAAACGTGTAACTCTGGGAGTTGCATTCACACATGGCAATGCAGTTTCTCAGAAAGCTTCTCTTTAGTTATTATGTGAGGATATTTGCTTTATCACCATGGGCCCCAATAGACTCCCAAATATCACTTTGCAGATTTCACGAACAAAGTGTTAGCAAACTGCTTCTTGAGGCAGAGTTTGTAACTCTGTGAGATGAACTCACAGATCAGAAAGAAGTTTCTCAGAAAGCTTCTTTCTCATTTTTATTGGAAGATGTTTCCATTGGCCCCATTGTTTTCAAAGGGATCGGGAATATCTGTTCTCAGATTCCACACAAATAGGGCTAGGGCACGGCCCCACGAAATACAGCTGCAACTTAGTGAGTTGAATTCACACATCACAAAGCGGTCTTCAGAAAGCTTCTTTCTTTAATAAGACGAGGTTATTTGTGGTTCTGGAGCGCCACCGTGTGTCCTATTGCAGATTCTGCGAAAACTCTGCTAGCAAGTTTCTCAGTGGAAACAATGATGGACATCTGTGGGCTGAATTCACCCACAACATAGAAGTTTCTGAGAAGGCTTCTCTGCAGGTTTCTCTGAGGATAGTTCCTTATTCAGCATGCGATTCAACGATATCCAAGACATCACATCTGAGATTCCTCAATATGAGTGCAGGAAACTCCACCGAGAAAGGGTGATAGAACACTGTGAAATGAATTCACATATCACAAAGCAGTTTCTCAGAAAGCTTGGTTCTGCTTTCTCTTGGAGGATATTATTTTCTCCTTCTATTCTTCAAAGCTATCAGAAATATCACTTATCAGAATCCATGGAAACAGTCCTAAGAAACGGCTCCAAAAAACACTGGCGTAACTCTGTGAGTTGCATTCACACATGGCAATGCAGTTTCTCAGAAAGCTTCTCTTTAGTTATTATGTGAGGATATTTGCTTTATCACCATGGGCCCCAATAGACTCCCAAATATCACTTTGCAGATTCCACGAACAGAGTGTTAGCAAACTGCTTCTTGAGGCAGAGTTTGTAACTCTGTGAGATGAACTCACAGATCAGAAAGAAGTTTCTCAGAAAGCTTCTTTCTCATTTTTATTGGAAGATGTTTCCATTGGCCTCATTGTTTTCAAAGGGATCGGGAATATCTGTTCTCAGATTCCACACAAATAGGGCTAGGGCACGGCCCCACGAAATACAGCTGCAACTTAGTGAGTTGAATTCACACATCACAAAGCGGTCTTCAGAAAGCTTCTTTCTTTAATAAGACGAGGTTATTTGTGGTTTGGAGCGCCACCGTGTGTCCTATTGCAGATTCTGCGAAAACTCTGCTAGCAAGTTTCTCAGTGGAAACAATGATGGACATCTGTGGGCTGAATTCACCCACAACATAGAAGTTTCTGAGAAGGCTTCTCTGCAGGTTTCTCTGAGGATAGTTCCTTATTCAGCATGCGATTCAACGATATCCAAGACATCACATCTGAGATTCCTCAATATGAGTGCAAGGAAACTCCACCGAGAAAGGGTGATAGAACACTGTGAAATGAATTCACATATCACAAAGCAGTTTCTCAGAAAGCTTGGTTCTGCTTTCTCTTGGAGGATAATTATTTTCTCCTTCTATTCTTCAAAGCTATCTGAAATATCACTTCTCAGAATCCATGGAAACAGTCCTAAGAAACGGCTCCAAAAAACACTGGCGTAACTCTGTGAGTTGCATTCACACATGGCAATGCAATTTCTCAGAAAGCTTCTCTTTAGTTATTATGTGAGGATATTTGCTTTATCAACATGGGCCCCAATAGACTCCCAAATATCACTTTGCAGATTCCACGAAGAGAGTGTTAGCAAACTGCTTCTTGAGGCAGAGTTGTAACTCTGTGAGAAGAACTCACAGATCAGAAAGAAGTTTCTCAGAAAGCTTCTTTCACGTTTGAACGGATGAAATTCCTTTATCAGCGTACGCCTCAATGTGATCCAAAGAAGTCCTTCTCAGTTTCCCCAAAGAC
>NW_022143696.1:0-19384 GCF_007565055.1 Rhinopithecus roxellana
GCCCATGGTGATAAAGCAAATATCCTCACATAATAACTAAAGAGAAGCTTTCTGAGAAACTGCATTGCCATGTGTGAATGCAACTCACAGAGTTACGCCAGTGTTTTTTGGAGCCGTTTCTTAGGACTGTTTCCATGGATTCTGAGAAGTGATATTTCAGATAGCTTTGAAGAATAGAAGGAGAAAATAATTATCCTCCAAGAGAAAGCAGAACCAAGCTTTCTGAGAAACTGCTTTGTGATATGTGAATTCATTTCACAGTGTTCTATCACCCTTTCTCGGTGGAGTTTCCTTGCACTCATATTGAGGAATCTCAGATGTGATGTCTTGGATATCGTTGAATCGCATGCTGAATAAGGAACTATCCTCAGAGAAACCTGCAGAGAAGCCTTCTCAGAAACTTCTATGTTGTGGGTGAATTCAGCCCACAGATGTCCATCATTGTTTCCACTGAGAAACTTGCTAGCAGAGTTTTCGCAGAATCTGCAATAGGACACACGGTGGCGCTCCAGAACCACAAATAACCTCGTCTTATTAAAGAAAGAAGCTTTCTGAAGACCGCTTTGTGATGTGTGAATTCAACTCACTAAGTTGCAGCTGTATTTCGTGGGGCCGTGCCCTAGCCCTATTTGTGTGGAATCTGAGAACAGATATTCCCGATCCCTTTGAAAACAATGGGGCCAATGGAAACATCTTCCAATAAAAATGAGAAAGAAGCTTTCGGAGAAACTTCTTTCTGATCTGTGAGTTCATCTCACAGAGTTACCCTCTGCCCAAAGAAGCAGATGGCTAAACACTCTGTCGTGTAATCTGCAAAATGATATTTGGGAGCCTATTGGGGCCCATGGTGATAAAGGAATATCCTCACATAATAACTAAGAGAAGCTTTCTGAGAAACTGCATTGCCATGTGTGAATGCAACTCACAGAGTTACACGTTTCTCTTCAGTGATCAGTTTGTTAGCACAGTTTTCTGGAAATCTGCAATTAGATACTTCATAGCGCAATGAACATTACAGTGACAAAGAAATTCCACAGATGAAAACTAGAAAGAAGCTTTCTTAGAAACTTCTTGGTGATGTGTGAATTCATCTCACAGAGTTACACTTATGTTTCGTGGAGCAGTCCATTAACACTGTCTTTGGGGAAACTGAGAAGGGCTTCTTTGGATCACATTGAGGCCTACGCTGATAAAGGAAATTTCATCCGTTCAAAACGTGAAAGAAGCTTTCTGAGAAACTTCTTTCTGATCTGTGAGTTCATCTCACAGAGTTACAACCTCTGCCTAAGAAGCAGTTTGCTAACACTTTTTGGTGGAATCTGCAAAGTGATATTTGGGGCCTATTGAGGCCATGGTGATAAAGGAATTATCCTCACATAATAACTAAGGAGAAGCTTCTGAGAAACTGCATTGCCATGTGTGAATGCAACTCACAGAGTTACACGTTTCTCTTCAGTGATCAGTTTGTTAGCACAGTTTTCTGGAAATCTGCAATTAGATACTTCATAGCGCAATGAACATTACAGTGACAAAGGAAATTTCCACAGATGAAAACTAGAAAGAAGCTTTTAGAAACTTCTTGGTGATGTGTGAATTCATCTCACAGAGTTACACTTATGTTTCGTGGAGCAGTCCATTAACACTGTCTTTGGGGAAACTGAGAAGGGCTTCTTTGGATCACATTGAGGCCTACGCTGATAAGGAAATTTCATCCGTTCAAAACGTGAAAGAAGCTTTCTGAGAAACTTCTTTCTGATCTGTGAGTTCATCTCACAGAGTTACAACCTCTGCCTTAAGAAGCAGTTTGCTAACACTTTTTTGGTGGAATCTGCAAAGTGATATTTGGGAGCCTATTGAGGCCCATGGTGATAAAGGAATTATCCTCACATAATAACTAAGAGAAGCTTTCTGAGAAACTGCATTGCCATGTGTGAATGCAACTCACAGAGTTACACGTTTCTCTTCAGTGATCAGTTTGTTAGCACAGTTTTCTGGAAATCTGCAATTAGATACTTCACAGCGCAATGAACATTACAGTGACAAAGGAAATTCCACAGATGAAAACTAGAAAGAAGCTTTCTTAGAAACTTCTTGGTGATGTGTGAATTCATCTCACAGAGTTACACTTATGTTTCGGAGCAGTCCATTAACACTGTCTTTGGGGAACTGAGAAGGGCTTCTTTGGATCACATTGAGGCCTACGCTGATAAAGGAAATTTCATCCGTTCAAAACGTGAAAGAAGCTTTCTGAGAAACTTCTTTCTGATCTGTGAGTTCATCTCACAGAGTTACAACCTCTGCCTCAAGAAGCAGTTTGCTAACACTTTTCGTGGAATCTGCAAAGTGATATTGGGAGCCTATTGGGGCCCATGGTGATAAAGAATATCCTCACATAATAACTAAAGAGAAGCTTTCTGAGAAACTGCATTGCCATGTGTGAATGCAACTCACAGAGTTACACGTTTCTCTTCAGTGATCAGTTTGTTAGCACAGTTTTCTGGAAATCTGCAATTAGATACTTCATAGCGCAATGAACATTACAGTGACAAAGGAAATATCCACAGATGAAAACTAGAAGAAGCTTTCTTAGAAACTTCTTGGTGATGTGTGAATTCATCTCACAGAGTTACACTTATGTTTCGTGGAGCAGTCCATTAACACTGTCTTTGGGGAAACTGAGAAGGGCTTCTTTGGATCACTTGAGGCCTACGCTGATAAAGGAATTTTCATCCGTTCAAAACGTGAAAGAAGCTTTCTGAGAAACTTCTTTCTGATCTGTGAGTTCATCTCACAGAGTTACAACCTCTGCCTCAAGAAGCAGTTTGCTAACACGCTTTTTCGTGGTGAATCTGCAAAGTGATAATTGGGAGCCTATTGGGGCCCATGGTGATAAAGCAAATATCCTCACATAATACCTAAAGAGAAGCTTTCTGAGAAACTGCATTGCCATGTGTGAATGCAACTCACAGAGTTACACGTTTCTCTTCAGTGATCAGTTTGTTAGCACAGTTTTCTGGAAATCTGCAATTAGATACTTCATAGCGCAATGAACATTACAGTGACAAAGGAAATTTCCACAGATGAAAACTAGAAAGAAGCTTTCTTAGAAACTTCTTGGTGATGTGTGAATTCATCTCACAGAGTTACACTTATGTTTCGTGGAGCAGTCCATTAACACTGTCTTTGGGGAAACTGAGAAGGGCTTCTTTGGATCACATTGAGGCCTACGCTGATAAAGGAAATTTCATCCGTTCAAAACGTGAAAGAAGCTTTCTGAGAAAGTTCTTTCTGATCTGTGAGTTCATCTCACAGAGTTACAACCTCTGCCTTAAGAAGCAGTTTGCTAACACTTTTTGGTGGAATCTACAAAGTGATATTTGGGAGCCTATTGAGGCCCATGGTGATAAAGGAATTATCCTCACATAATAAGTAAAGAGAAGCTTTCTGAGAAACTGCATTGCCATGTGTGAATGCAACTCACAGAGTTACACGTTTCTCTTCAGTGATCAGTTTGTTAGCACAGTTTTCTGGAAATCTGCAATTAGATACTTCATAGCGCAATGAACATTACAGTGACAAAGGAAATTTCCACAGATGAAAACTAGAAAGAAGCTTTGTTAGAAACTTCTTGGTGATGTGTGAATTCATCTCACAGAGTTACACTTATGTTTCATGGAGCAGTCCATTAACACTGTCTTTGGGGAATCTGAGAAGGGCTTCTTTGGATCACATTGAGGCCTACGCTGATAAAGGAAATTTCATCCGTTCAAAAGGTGAAAGAAGCTTTCTGAGAAACTTCTTTCTGATCTGTGAGTTCATCTCACAGAGTTACAACCTCTGCCTCAAGAAGCAGTTTGCTAACACGCTTTTCGTGGAATCTGCAAAGTGATAATTGGGAGCCTATTGGGGCCCATGGTGATAAAGCAAATATCCTCACATAATACCTAAAGAGAAGCTTTCTGAGAAACTGCATTGCCATGTGTGAATGCAACTCACAGAGTTACACGTTTCTCTTCAGTGATCAGTTTGTTAGCACAGTTTTCTGGAAATCTGCAATTAGATACTTCATAGCGCAATGAACATTACAGTGACAAAGGAAATTTCCACAGATGAAAACTAGAAAGAAGCTTTCTTAGAAACTTCTTGGTGATGTGTGAATTCATCTCACAGAGTTACACTTATGTTTCGTGGAGCAGTCCATTAACACTGTCTTTGGGGAAACTGAGAAGGGCTTCTTTGGATCACATTGAGGCCTACGCTGATAAAGGATATTTCATCCGTTCAAAACGTGAAAGAAGCTTTCTGAGAAACTTCTTTCTGATCTGTGAGTTCATCTCAAAAGTTACAACCGTCTGCCTTAAGAAGCAGTTTGCTAACACTTTTTTGGTGGAATCTGCAAAGTGATATTTGGGAGCCTATTGAGGCCAATGGTGATAAAGGAATTATCCTCACATAATAACTAAGGAGAAGCTTTCTGAGAAACTGCATTGCCATGTGTGAATGCAACTCACAGAGTTACACGTTTCTCTTCAGTGATCAGTTTGTTAGCACAGTTTTCTGGAAATCTGCAATTAGATACTTCATAGCGCAATGAACATTACAGTGACAAAGGAAATTTCCACAGATGAAAACTAGAAAGAAGCTTTCTTAGAAACTTCTTGGTGATGTGTGAATTCATCTCACAGAGTTACACTTATGTTTCGTGGAGCAGTCCATTAACACTGTCTTTGGGGAAACTGAGAAGGGCTTCTTTGGATCACATTGAGGCCTACGCTGATAAAGGATATTTCATCCGTTCAAAACGTGAAAGAAGCTTTCTGAGAAACTTCTTTCTGATCTGTGAGTTCATCTCAAAAAGTTACAACCTCTGCCTTAAGAAGCAGTTTGCTAACACTTTTTTGGTGGAATCTGCAAAGTGATATTTGGGAGCCTATTGAGGCCAATGGTGATAAAGGAATTATCCTCACATAATAACTAAGGAGAAGCTTTCTGAGAAACGGCATTGCCATGTGTGAATGCAACTCACAGAGTTACACGTTTCTCTTCAGTGATCAGTTTGTTAGCACAGTTTTCTGGAAATCTGCAATTAGATACTTCATAGCGCAATGAACATTACAGTGACAAAGGAAATTTCCAGAGATGAAAACTAGAAAGAAGCTTTCTTAGAAACTTCTTGGTGATGTTTGAATTCATCTCACAGAGTTACACTTATGTTTCGTGGAGCAGTCCATTAACACTGTCTTTGGGGAAACTGAGAAGGGCTTCTTTGGATCACATTGAGGCCTACGCTGATAAAGGAAATTTCATCCGTTCAAAACGTGAAAGAAGCTTTTTGAGAAAGTTCTTTCTGATCTGTGAGTTCATCTCACAGAGTTACAACCTCTGCCTTAAGAAGCAGTTTGCTAACACTTTTTTGGTGGAATCTGCAAAGTGATATTTGGGAGCCTATTGAGGCCCATGGTGATAAAGAATTATCCTCACATAGTAACTAAGGAGAAGCTTTCTGAGAAACTGCATTGCCATGTGTGAATGCAACTCACAGAGTTACACGTTTCTCTTCAGTGATCAGTTTGTTAGCACAGTTTTCTGGAAATCTGCAATTAGATACTTCACAGCGCAATGAACATTACAGTGACAAAGGAAATTTCCACAGATGAAAACTAGAAAGAAGCTTTCTTAGAAACTTCTTGGTGATGTGTGAATTCATCTCACAGAGTTACACTTATGTTTCGTGGAGCAGTCCATTAACACTGTCTTTGGGGAAACTGAGAAGGGCTTCTTTGGATCACATTGAGGCCTACGCTGATAAAGGAAATTTCATCCGTTCAAAACGTGAAAGAAGCTTTCTGAGAAACTTCTTTCTGATCTGTGAGTTCATCTCACATGGTTACAACCTCTGCCTTAAGAAGCAGTTTGCTAACACTTTTTTGGTGGAATCTGCAAAGTGATATTTGGGAGCCTATTGAGGCCCATGGTTATAAAGGAATTATCCTCACATAATAAGTAAAGAGAAGCTTTCTGAGAAACTGCATTGCCATGTGTGAATGCAACTCACAGAGTTACACGTTTCTCTTCAGTGATCAGTTTGTTAGCACAGTTTTCTGGAAATCTGCAATTAGATACTTCATAGCGCAATGAACATTACAGTGACAAAGGAAATTTCCACAGATGAAAACTAGAAAGAAGCTTTGTTAGAAACTTCTTGGTGATGTGTGAATTCATCTCACAGAGTTACACTTATGTTTCATGGAGCAGTCCATTAACACTGTCTTTGGGGAATCTGAGAAGGGCTTCTTTGGATCACATTGAAGCCTACGCTGATAAAGGAAATTTCATCCGTTCAAAAGGTGAAAGAAGCTTTCTGAGAAACTTCTTTCTGATCTGTGAGTTCATCTCACAGAGTTACAACCTCTGCCTCAAGAAGCAGTTTGCTAACACGCTTTTCGTGGAATCTGCAAAGTGATAATTGGGAGCCTATTGGGGCCCATGGTGATAAAGCAAATATCCTCACATAATAACTAAAGAGAAGCTTTCTGAGAAACTGCATTGCCATGTGTGAATGCAACTCACAGAGTTACACGTTTCTCTTCAGTGATCAGTTTGTTAGCACAGTTTTCTGGAAATCTGCAATTAGATACTTCCTAGCGCAATGAACATTACAGTGACAAAGGAAATATCCACAGATGAAAACTAGAAAGAAGCTTTCTTAGAAACTTCTTGGTGATGTGTGAATTCATCTCACAGAGTTACACTTATGTTTCGTGGAGCAGTCCATTAACACTGTCTTTGGGGAAACTGAGAAGGGCTTCTTTGGATCACTTTGAGGCCTACGCTGATAAAGGAATTTTCATCCGTTCAAAACGTGAAAGAAGCTTTCTGAGAAACTTCTTTCTGATCTGTGAGTTCATCTCACAGAGTTACAACCTCTGCCTCAAGAAGCAGTTTGCTAACACGCTTTTCGTGGAATCTGCAAAGTGATAATTGGGAGCCTATTGGGGCCCATGGTGATAAAGCAAATATCCTCACATAATACCTAAAGAGAAGCTTTCTGAGAAACTGCATTGCCATGTGTGAATGCAACTCACAGAGTTACACGTTTCTCTTCAGTGATCAGTTTGTTAGCACAGTTTTCTGGAAATCTGCAATTAGATACTTCATAGCGCAATGAACATTACAGTGACAAAGGAAATTTCCACAGATGAAAACTAGAAAGAAGCTTTCTTAGAAACTTCTTGGTGATGTGTGAATTCATCTCACAGAGTTACACTTATGTTTCGTGGAGCAGTCCATTAACACTGTCTTTGGGGAAACTGAGAAGGGCTTCTTTGGATCACATTGAGGCCTACGCTGATAAAGGATATTTCATCCGTTCAAAACGTGAAAGAAGCTTTCTGAGAAACTTCTTTCTGATCTGTGAGTTCATCTCAAAAAGTTACAACCTCTGCCTTAAGAAGCAGTTTGCTAACACTTTTTTGGTGGAATCTGCAAAGTGATATTTGGGAGCCTATTGAGGCCAATGGTGATAAAGGAATTATCCTCACATAATAACTAAGGAGAAGCTTTCTGAGAAACTGCATTGCCATGTGTGAATGCAACTCACAGAGTTACACGTTTCTCTTCAGTGATCAGTTTGTTAGCACAGTTTTCTGGAAATCTGCAATTAGATACTTCATAGCGCAATGAACATTACAGTGACAAAGGAAATTTCCAGAGATGAAAACTAGAAAGAAGCTTTCTTAGAAACTTCTTGGTGATGTTTGAATTCATCTCACAGAGTTACACTTATGTTTCGTGGAGCAGTCCATTAACACTGTCTTTGGGGAAACTGAGAAGGGCTTCTTTGGATCACATTGAGGCCTACGCTGATAAAGGAAATTTCATCCGTTCAAAACGTGAAAGAAGCTTTTTGAGAAAGTTCTTTCTGATCTGTGAGTTCATCTCACAGAGTTACAACCTCTGCCTTAAGAAGCAGTTTGCTAACACTTTTTTGGTGGAATCTGCAAAGTGATATTTGGGAGCCTATTGAGGCCCATGGTGATAAAGAATTATCCTCACATAATAACTAAGGAGAAGCTTTCTGAGAAACTGCATTGCCATGTGTGAATGCAACTCACAGAGTTACACGTTTCTCTTCAGTGATCAGTTTGTTAGCACAGTTTTCTGGAAATCTGCAATTAGATACTTCACAGCGCAATGAACATTACTGGTGACAAAGGAAATTTCCACAGATGAAAACTAGAAAGAAGCTTTGTTAGAAACTTCTTGGTGATGTGTGAATTCATCTCACAGAGTTACACTTATGTTTCGTGGAGCAGTCCATTAACACTGTCTTTGGGGAAACTGAGAAGGGCTTCTTTGGATCACATTGAGGCCTACGCTGATAAAGGAAATTTCATCCATTCAAAACGTGAAAGAAGCTTTCTGAGAAAGTTCTTTCTGATCTGTGAGTTCATCTCACAGAGTTACAACCTCTGCCTCAAGAAGCAGTTTGCTAACACTCTTTTCTTGGAATCTGCAAAGTGATATTTGGGAGCCTATTGGGGCCCATGGTGATAAAGGAATTATCCTCACATAATAACTAAAGAGAAGCTTTGTGAGAAACTGCATTGCGATGTGTGAATGCAACTCACAGAGTTACGCCAGTGTTTTTTGGGGCCGTTTCTTAGGACTGTTTCCGTGGATTCCGAGAAGTGATATTTCAGATAGCTTTGAAGAATAGAAGGAGAAAACTAATATACTCCAAGAGAAAGCGGAACCAAGCTTTCTGCGAAACTGCTTTGTGATATGTGAATTCATTTCACAGTGTTCTATCACCCTTTCTCGGGGCAGTTTCCTAGCACTCATTTTGAGGAATCTCAGATGTGATGTCTTGGATATCGTTGAATCGCATGCTGAATAAGGAACTATCCTCAAAGAAAGCTGCAGAGAAGCCTTCTCAGAAACTTCTTTGTTGTGGGTGAATTCATCCCACAGATGTCCATCATTGTTTCCACTGAGAAACTTGCTAGCAGAGTTTTCGCAGAATCTGCAATAGGACACACGGTGGCGCTCCAAGACCACAAATAACCACGTCTTACTAAAGTGGGAAGCTTTCTGAGAAACCGCTTTGTGATGTGTGAATTCAACTCACTAAGTTGCAGCTGTATTTCGTGGGGCCGTGGCCTTGCCCTATTTGTGTGGAATCTGAGAACAGATATTCCCGATCCCTTTGAAAACAATGGGGCCAATGGAAACATCTTCCAATAAAAATGAGAAAGAAGCTTTCTGAGAAACTTCTTTCTGATCTGTGAGTTCATCTCACAGAGTTACCACCTCTGCCCAAAGAAGCAGATGGCTAACACTCTGTTCGTGTAATCTGCAAAATGATATTTGGGAGCCCATTGGGGCCCATGGTGATAAAGGAATTATCCTCACATAATAACTAAAGAGAAGCTTTCTGAGAAACTGCATTGCCATGTGTGAATGCAACTCACAGAGTTATACGTTTCTCTTCAGTGATCAGTTTGTTAGCACAGTTTTCTGGAAATCTGCAATTAGATACTTCACAGCGCAATGAACATTACAGTGACAAAGTAAATTTCCACAGATGAACACTAGAAAGAAGCTTTCTTAGAAACTTCTTGGTGATGTGTGAATTCAACTCACAGAGTTACACTTATGTTTCGTGGAGCAGTCCATTAACACTGTCTTTGGGGAAACTGAAAAGGGCTTCTTTGGATCACATTGAGGCCTACGCTGATAAAGGAAATTTCATGCGTTCAAAACGTGAAAGAAGCTTTCTGAGAAACTTCTTTCTGATCTGTGAGTTCATCTCACAGAGTTACAACCTCTGCCTTAAGAAGCAGTTTGCTAACACTTTTTTGGTGGAATCTGCAAAGTGATATTTGGGAGCCTATTGAGGCCCATGGTGATAAAGGAATTATCCTCACATAATAACTAAGGAGAAGCTTTCTGAGAAACTGCATTGCCATGTGTGAATGCAACTCACAGAGTTACACGTTTCTCTTCAGTGATCAGTTTGTTAGCACAGTTTTCTGGAAATCTGCAATTAGATACTTCATAGCGCAATGAACATTACAGTGACAAAGGAAATTTCCACAGATGAAACTAGAAAGAAGCTTTCTTAGAAACTTCTTGGTGATGTGTGAATTCATCTCACAGAGTTACACTTATGTTTCGTGGAGCAGTCCATTAACACTGTCTTTGGGGAAACTGAGAAGGGCTTCTTTGGATCACATTGAGGCCTACGCTGATAAAGGAAATTTCATCCGTTCAAAACGTGAAAGAAGCTTTCTGAGAAAGTTCTTTCTGATCTGTGAGTTCATCTCACAGAGTTACAACCTCTGCCTTAAGAAGCAGTTTGCTAACACTTTTTTGGTGGAATCTGCAAAGTGATATTTGGGAGCCTATTGAGGCCCATGGTGATAAAGGAATTATCCTCACATAATAACTAAAGAGAAGCTTTGTGAGAAACTGCATTGCCATGTGTGAATGTAACTCAGAGAGTTACACGTTTCTCTTCAGTGATCAGTTTGTTAGCACAGTTTTCTGGAAATCTGCCATTAGATACTACCTAGCGCAATGAACATTACAGTGACAAAGGAAATATCCACAGACGAAAACTAGAAAGAAGCTTTCTTAGAAACTTCTTGGTGATGTGTGAATTCATCTCACAGAGTTACACTTATGTTTCGTGGAGCAGTCCATTAACACTGTCTTTGGGGAAACTGAGAAGGGCTTCTTTGGATCACATTGAGGCCTACGCTGATAAAGGAAATTTCATCCGTTCAAAAGGTGAAAGAAGCTTTCTGAGAAACTTCTTTCTGATCAGTGAGTTTATCTCACAGAGTTACAACCTCTGCCTCAAGAAGCAGTTTGCTAACACTCTTTTCGTGGAATCTGCAAAGTGATAATTGGGAGCCTTTTGGGGCCCATGGTGATAAAGCAAATATCCTCACATAATAACTAAAGAGAAGCTTTCTGAGAAACTGCATTGCCATGTGTGAATGCAACTCACAGAGTTACACGTTTCTCTTCAGTGATCAGTTTGTTAGCACAGTTTTCTGGAAATCTGCAATTAGATACTTCATAGCGCAATGACCATTACAGTGACAAAGGAAATTTCCACAGATGAAAACTAGAAAGAAGCTTTCTTAGAAACTTCTTGGTGATGTGTGAATTCATCTCACAGAGTTACACTTATGTTTCGTGGAGCAGTCCATTAACACTGTCTTTGGAGAAACTGAGAAGGGCTTCTTTGGATCACATTGAGGCCTACGCTGATAAAGGATATTTCATCCGTTCAAAACGTGAAAGAAGCTTTCTGAGAAACTTCTTTCTGATCTGTGAGTTCATCTCACAGAGTTACAACCTCTGCCTTAAGAAGCAGTTTGCTAACACTTTTTTGGTGGAATCTGCAAAGTGATATTTGGGAGCCTATTGAGGCCCATGGTGATAAAGGAATTATCCTCACATAATAACTAAAGAGAAGCTTTCTGAGAAACTGCATTGCCATGTGTGAATGCAACTCACAGAGTTACACGTTTCTCTTCAGTGATCAGTTTGTTAGCACAGTTTTCTGGAAATCTGCAATTAGATACTTCATAGCGCAATGAACATTACAGTGACAAAGGAAATTTCCACAGATGAAAACTAGAAAGAAGCTTTGTTAGAAACTTCTTGGTGATGTGTGAATTCATCTCACAGAGTTACACTTATGTTTCGTGGAGCAGTCCATTAACACTGTCTTTGGGGAAACTGAGAAGGGCTTCTTTGGATCACATTGAGGCCTACGCTGATAAAGGAAATTTCATCCGTTCAAAACGTGAAAGAAGCTTTCTGAGAAAGTTCTTTCTGATCTGTGAGTTCATCTCACAGAGTTACAACCTCTGCCTCAAGAAGCAGTTTGCTAACACTCTTTTCTTGGAATCTGCAAAGTGATATTTGGGAGCCTATTGGGGCCCATGGTGATAAAGGAATTATCCTCACATAATAACTAAAGAGAAGCTTTGTGAGAAACTGCATTGCCATGTGTGAATGCAATTCACAGAGTTACGCCAGTGTTTTTTGGGGCCGTTTCTTAGGACTGTTTCCGTGGATTCCGAGAAGTGATATTTCAGATAGCTTTGAAGAATAGAAGGAGAAAACTAATATACTCCAAGAGAAAGCGGAACCAAGCTTTCTGCGAAACTGCTTTGTGATATGTGAATTCATTTCACAGTGTTCTATCACCCTTTCTCGGGGCAGTTTCCTAGCACTCATTTTGAGGAATCTCAGATGTGATGTCTTGGATATCATTGAATCGCATGCTGAATAAGGAACTATCCTCAGAGAAAGCTGCAGAGAAGCCTTCTCAGAAACTTCTTTGTTGTGGGTGAATTCAGCCCACAGATGTCCATCATTGTTTCCACTGAGAAACTTGCTAGCAGAGTTTTCGCAGAATCTGCAATAGGACACACGGTGGCGCTCCAAGACCACAAATAACCTCGTCTTACTAAAGTGGGAAGCTTTCTGAGAAACCGCTTTGTGATGTGTGAATTCAACTCACTAAGTTGCAGCTGTATTTCGTGGGGCCGTGGCCTAGCCCTATTTGTGTGGAATCTGAGAACAGATATTCCCGATCCCTTTGAAAACAATGGGGCCAATGGAAACATCTTCCAATAAAAATGAGAAAGAAGCTTTCGGAGAAACTTCTTTCTGATCTGTGAGTTCATCTCACAGAGTTACCACCTCTGCCCAAAGAAGCAGATGGCTAACACTCTGTTCGTGTAATCTGCAAAATGATATTTGGGAGCCTATTGGGGCCCATGGTGATAAAGGAATTATCCTCACATAATAACTAAAGAGAAGCTTTCTGAGAAACTGCATTGCCATGTGTGAATGCAACTCACAGAGTTATACGTTCTCTTCAGTGATCAGTTTGTTAGCACAGTTTTCTGGAAATCTGCAATTAGATACTTCACAGCGCAATGAACATTACAGTGACAAAGTAAATTTCCACAGATGAAAACTAGAAAGAAGCTTTCTTAGAAACTTCTTGGTGATGTGTGAATTCATCTCACAGAGTTACACTTATGTTTCGTGGAGCAGTCCCATTAACACTGTCTTTGGGGAAACTGAGAAGGGCTTCTTTGGATCACATTGAGGCCTACGCTGATAAAGGATATTTCATCCGTTCAAAACGTGAAAGAAGCTTTCTGAGAAGAACTTCTTTCTGATCTGTGAGTTCATCTCACAGAGTTACAACCTCTGCCTTAAGAAGCAGTTTGCTAACACTTTTTTGGTGGAATCTGCAAAGTGATATTTGGGAGCCTATTGAGGCCAATGGTGATAAAGGAATTATCCTCACATAATAACTAAGGAGAAGCTTTCTGAGAAACTGCATTGCCATGTGTGAATGCAACTCACAGAGTTACACGTTTCTCTTCAGTGATCAGTTTGTTAGCACAGTTTTCTGGAAATCTGCAATTAGATACTTCATAGCGCAATGAACATTACAGTGACAAAGGAAATTTCCAGAGATGAAAACTAGAAAGAAGCTTTCTTAGAAACTTCTTGGTGATGTGTGAATTCATCTCACAGAGTTACACTTATGTTTCGTGGAGCAGTCCATTAACACTGTCTTTGGGGAAACTGAGAAGGGCTTCTTTGGATCACATTGAGGCCTACGCTGATAAAGGAAATTTCATCCGTTCAAAACGTGAAAGAAGCTTTTTGAGAAAGTTCTTTCTGATCTGTGAGTTCATCTCACAGAGTTACAACCTCTGCCTTAAGAAGCAGTTTGCTAACACTTTTTTGGTGGAATCTGCAAAGTGATATTTGGGAGCCTATTGAGGCCCATGATGATAAAGGAATTATCCTCACATAATAACTAAGGAGAAGCTTTCTGAGAAACTGCATTGCCATGTGTGAATGCAACTCACAGAGTTACACGTTTCTCTTCAGTGATCAGTTTGTTAGCACAGTTTTCTGGAAATCTGCAATTAGATACTTCACAGCGCAATGAACATTACAGTGACAAAGGAAATTTCCACAGATGAAAACTAGAAAGAAGCTTTCTTAGAAACTTCTTGGTGATGTGTGAATTCATCTCACAGAGTTACACTTATGTTTCGTGGAGCAGTCCATTAACACTGTCTTTGGGGAAACTGAGAAGGGCTTCTTTGGATCACATTGAGGCCTACGCTGATAAAGGAAATTTCATCCGTTCAAAAGGTGAAAGAAGCTTTCTGAGAAACTTCTTTCTGATCTGTGAGTTCATCTCACAGAGTTACAACCTCTGCCTCAAGAAGCAGTTTGCTAACACGCTTTTCGTGGAATCTGCAAAGTGATAATTGGGAGCCTATTGAGGGCCCATGGTGATAAAGCAAATATCCTCACATAATAACTAAAGAGAAGCTTCTTGAGAAACTGCATTGCCATGTGTGAATGCAACTCACAGAGTTACACGTTTCTTTCAGTGATCAGTTTGTTAGCACAGTTTTCTGGAAATCTGCAATTAGATACTTCCTAGCGCAATGAACATTACAGTGACAAAGGAAATATCCACAGATGAAAACTAGAAAGAAGCTTTCTTAGAACTTCTTGGTGATGTGTGAATTCATCTCACAGAGTTTACACTTATGTTTCGTGGAGCAGTCCATTAACACTGTCTTTGGGGAAACTGAGAAGGGCTTCTTTGGATCAACTTTGAGGCCTACGCTGAATAAAGGAATTTTCCATCCGTTCAAAACGTGAAAGAAGCCTTTCTGAGAAACTTCTTTCTGATCTGTGAGTTCATCTCACAGAGTTACAACCTCTGCCTCAAGAAGCAGTTTGCTAACACTTTTCGTGGAATCTGCAAAGTGATATTTGGGAGCCTATTGGGCCCATGGTGATAAAGGAAATATCCTCACATAATAACTAAGAGAAGCTTTCTGAGAAACTGCATTGCCATGTGTGAATGCAACTCACAGAGTTACACGTTTCTCTTCAGTGATCAGTTTGTTAGCACAGTTTTCTGGAAATCTGCAATTAGATACTTCATAGCGCAATGAACATTACAGTGACAAAGGAAATTCCACAGATGAAAACGAAAGAAGCTTTCTTAGAAATTCTTGGTGATGTGTGAATTCATCTACAGAGTTACACTTATGTTTCGTGGAGCAGTCCATTAACACTGTCTTTGGGAAACTGAGAAGGGCTTCTTTGGATCACATTGAGGCCTACGCTGATAAAGGAAATTTCATCCGTTCAAAACGTGAAAGAAGCTTTCTGAGAAACTTCTTTCTGATCTGTGAGTTCATCTCACAGAGTTACAACCTCTGCCTAAGAAGCAGTTTGCTAACACTTTTTGGTGGAATCTGCAAAGTGATATTTGGGAGCCTATTGGGCCCATGGTGTAAAGGAATATCCTCACATAATAAAGAGAAGCTTTCTGGAAACTGCATTGCCATGTGTGAATGCAACCACAGAGTTACACGTTTCTCTTCAGTGATCAGTTTGTTAGCACAGTTTTCTGGAAATCTGCAATTAGATACTTCATAGCGCAATGAACATACAGTGACAAAGGAAATTCCACAGATGAAAACTAGAAAGAAGCTTTTTAGAAACTTCTTGGTGATGTGTGAATTCATCTCACAGAGTTACACTTATGTTTCTGGAGCAGTCCATTAACACTGTCTTTGGGGAACTGAGAAGGGCTTCTTTGGATCACATTGAGGCCTACGCTGATAAAGGAAATTTCATCCGTTCAAAACGTGAAAGAAGCTTTCTGAGAAACTTCTTTCTGATCTGTGAGTTCATCTCACAGAGTTACAACCTCTGCCTCAAGAAGCAGTTTGCTAACACTCTTTTTGGAATCTGCAAAGTGATATTTGGGAGCCTATGGGGCCCATGGTG
Organism: Rhinopithecus roxellana; assembly: GCF_007565055.1. Lineage (NCBI taxonomy): Eukaryota > Metazoa > Chordata > Mammalia > Primates > Cercopithecidae > Rhinopithecus > Rhinopithecus roxellana. The sequence continues at coordinate 15,880 of NW_022143696.1, forward strand.
AAAGAATATCCTCACATAATAACTAAAGAGAAGCTTTGTGAGAAACTGCATTGCCATGTGTGAATGCAACTCACAGAGTTACGCCAGTGTTTTTTGGGGCCGTTTCTTAGGACTGTTTCCGTGGATTCCGAGAAGTGATATTTCAGATAGCTTTGAAGAATAGAAGGAGAAAAACTAATACTCCAAGAGAAAAGCGGAACCAAGCTTTCTGCGAAACTGCTTGTGATATGTGAATTCATTTCACAGTGTTCTATCACCCTTTCTGGGGAGTTCCTAGCACTCATTTTGAGGAATCTCAGATGTGATGTCTTGGATATCGTTGAATCGCATGCTGAATAAGGAACTATCCTCAGAGAAACCTGCAGAGAAGCCTTCTCAGAAAACTTCTGTTGGTGGGTGAATTCAGCCCACAGATGTCCATCATTGTTTCCACTGAGAAACTTGCTAGCAGAGTTTTCGCAGAATCTGCAATAGGACACACGGTGGCGCTCCAGACCACAAAAACCTCGTCTTACTAAGTGGAAGCTTTCTGAGAAACCGCTTTGTGATGTGTGAATTCAACTCACTAAGTTGCAGCTGTATTTCTGGGGCCGTGGCCTAGCCCTATTTGTGTGGAATCTGAGAACAGATATTTCCGATCCCTTTGAAAACAATGGGCCAATGGAAACATCTTCCAATAAAAATGAGAAAGAAGCTTTCTGAGAAACTTCTTTCTGATCTGTGAGTTCATCTCACAGAGTTACACCTCTGCCCAAGAAGCAGTTTGCTAACATCTTTCGTGAATCTGCAAATGATATTTGGGAGCCTATGGGGCCCATGGTGATAAAGGAATTATCCTCACATAATAACTAAGAGAAGCTTTCTGAGAAACTGCATTGCCATGTGTGAATGCAACTCACAGAGTTACACGTTTCTCTTCAGTGATCAGTTTGTTAGCACAGTTTTCTGGAATCTGCAATTAGATACTTCATAGGCAATGAACATTACAGTGACAAAGGAAATTCCACAGATGAAACTAGAAAGAAGCTTTCTTGAAACTTCTTGGTGATGTGTGAATTCTCTCACAGAGTTACACTTATGTTTCGTGGAGCAGTCCATTAACACTGTCTTTGGGGAAACTGAGAAGGGCTTCTTTGGATCACATTGAGGCCTACGCTGATAAAGGAAATTTCATCCGTTCAAAACGTGAAAGAAGCTTTCTGAGAAACTTCTTTCTGATCTGTGAGTCATCTCACAGAGTTACAACCTCTGCCTCGAAGCAGTTGCTAACACTTTTTCGTGGAATCTGCAAAGTGATATTTGGGAGCCTATTGAGGCCCATGGTGATAAAGAATTATCCTCACATAATAACTAAAGAGAAGCTTTCTGAGAAACTGCATTGCCATGTGTGAATGCAACTCACAGAGTTAACGTTTCTCTTCAGTGATCAGTTTGTTAGCACAGTTTTCTGGAAATCTGCAATTAGATACTTCATAGCGCAATGAACATTACAGTGACAAAGGAAATTCCACAGATGAAAACTAGAAAGAAGCTTTCTTAGAAACTTCTTGGTGATGTGTGAATTCATCTCACAGAGTTACACTTATGTTTCGTGGAGCAGTCCATTAACACTGTCTTTGGGAAACTGAGAAGGGCTTCTTTGGATCACATTGAGGCCTACGCTGATAAAGGAAATTTCATCCGTTCAAAACGTGAAAGAAGCTTTCTGAGAAACTTCTTTCTGATCTGTGAGTTCATCTCACAGAGTTACAACCTCTGCCTCAAGAAGCAGTTTGCTAACACTTTTTGGTGGAATCTGCAAAGTGATATTGGGAGCTATTGGGGCCCATGGTGATAAAGGAATATCCTCACATAATAACTAAGAGAAGCTTTCTGAGAAACTGCATTGCCATGTGTGAATGCAACTCACAGAGTTACACGTTTCTCTTCAGTGATCAGTTTGTTAGCACAGTTTTCTGGAAATCTGCAATTAGATACTTCATAGCGCAATGAACATTACAGTGACAAAGGAAATTCCACAGATGAAAACTAGAAAGAAGCTTTCTTAGAAACTTCTTGGTGATGTGTGAATTCATCTCACAGAGTTACACTTATGTTTCGTGGAGCAGTCCATTAACACTGTCTTTGGGGAAACTGAGAAGGGCTTCTTGGATCACATTGAGGCCTACGCTGATAAAGGAAATTTCATCCGTTCAAAACGTGAAAGAAGCTTTCTGAGAAACTTCTTTCTGATCTGTGAGTTCATCTCACAGAGTTACAACCTCTGCCTTAAGAAGCAGTTTGCTAACACTTTTGTGGAATCTGCAAAGTGATTTGGGAGCCTATTGAGGCCATGGTGATAAGGAATATCCTCACATAATAACTAAAGAGAAGCTTCTGAGAAACTGCATTGCCATGTGTGAATGCAACTCACAGAGTTACACGTTTCTCTTCAGTGATCAGTTTGTTAGCACAGTTTTCTGGAAATCTGCAATTAGATACTTCATAGCGCAATGAACATTACAGTGACAAAGGAAATCCAAGATGAAAACTAGAAAGAAGCTTTTTAGAAACTCTTGGTGATGTGTGAATTCATCTCACAGAGTTACACTTATGTTTCGTGGAGCAGTCCATTAACACTGTCTTTGGGGAAACTGAGAAGGGCTTCTTTGGATCATTGAGGCCTACGCTGATAAAGGAAATTTCATCCGTTCAAAACGTGAAAGAAGCTTTCTGAGAAACTTCTTTCTGATCTGTGAGTTCATCTCACAGAGTTACAACCTCTGCCTCAAGAAGCAGTTTGCTAACACTTTTCGTGGAATCTGCAAAGTGATATTGGGAGCTATTGGGGCCCATGGTGATAAAGGAAATATCCTCACATAATAACTAAAGAGAAGCTTTCTGAGAAACTGCATTGCCATGTGTGAATGCAACTCACAGAGTTACACGTTTCTCTTCAGTGATCAGTTTGTTAGCACAGTTTTCTGGAAATCTGCAATTAGATACTTCATAGCGCAATGAACATTACAGTGACAAAGGAAATTTCCACAGATGAAAACTAGAAAGAAGCTTTCTTAGAAACTTCTTGGTGATGTGTGAATTCATCTCACAGAGTTACACTTATGTTTCGTGGAGCAGTCCATTAACACTGTCTTTGGGAAACTGAGAAGGGCTTCTTTGGATCACATTGAGGCCTACGCTGATAAAGGAAATTCATCCGTTCAAAACGTGAAAGAAGCTTTCTGAGAAACTTCTTTCTGATCTGTGAGTTCATCTCACAGAGTTACAACCTCTGCCTAAGAAGCAGTTTGCTAACATTTTTGGTGGAATCTGCAAAGTGATATTTGGGAGCCTATTGGGGCCCATGGTGATAAAGGAATTATCCTCACATAATAACTAAGAGAAGCTTTCTGAGAAACTGCATTGCCATGTGTGAATGCAACTCACAGAGTTACACGTTTCTCTTCAGTGATCAGTTTGTTAGCACAGTTTTCTGGAAATCTGCAATTAGATACTTCATAGCGCA
>NW_022143697.1:0-5410 GCF_007565055.1 Rhinopithecus roxellana
AGATGAAAACAGAAAGAAGCTTTCTTAGAAACTTCTTGGTGATGTGTGAATTCATCTCACAGAGTTTACACTTATGTTTCGTGGAGCCAGTCCATTAACACTGTCTGTGAGGAATCTGAGAAGGGGCTTCTTTGGATCATTGAGGCCTACGCTGATAAAGGAAATTTCATCCGTTCAAAACGTGAAAGAAGCTTTCTGAGAAACTTCTTTCTGATCTGTGAGTTCATCTCACAGAGTTACAACCTCTGCCTCAAGAAGCAGTTTGCTAACACTCTTTTCGTGAATCTGCAAAGTGATATTTGGGAGCCTATTGGGGCCCATGGTGATAACGGAAATATCCTCACATAATAACTAAAGAGAAGCTTTCTGAGAAAACTGCATTGCCAGTGTGAATGCAACCACAGAGTTACACGTTTCTCTTCAGTGATCAGTTTGTTAGCACAGTTTTCTGGAAATCTGCAATTAGATACTTCATAGCGCAATGAACATACAGTGAGAAGGAAATATCCAGAGATGAAAACTAGAAAGAAGCTTTCTTAGAAACTTCTTGGTGAGTGTGAATTCTCTCACGAGTTACACTTATGTTTCGTGGAGCAGCCGTTAACACTGTCTTTGAGGATCGAGAAGGGCTTCTTTAGACCACTTTGAGGCCTACGCTGATAAAGGAAATTTCATCCGTTCAAACCGTGAAAGAAGCTTTCTGAGAAACTTCTTTGATCTGAGTTATCTCACAGAGTTACAACCTCTGCCTCAAGAAGCAGTTTGCTAACACTCTTTTCGTGGAATCTGCAAAGTGATATTTGGGAGCTATTGGGCCCATGGTGATAAAGGAAATATCCTCACATAATAACTAAAGAGAAGCTTTCTGAGAAACTGCATTGCCATGTGTGAATGCAACTCACAGATTACACGTTTCTCTTCAGTGTCAGTTTGTTAGCACAGTTTTCTGGAAATCTGCAATTAGATACTTCATAGCCAATGAATAACAGTGACAAAGAAATATCCACAGATGAAAACTAGAAAGAAGCTTCTTAGAAACTTCTTGGTGATGTGTGAATTCATCTCACAGAGTTACACACTTATGTTGTGGAGCAGTCCATTAACATGTCTTTGAGGAATCTGAGAAGGGCTTCTTTGGATCATATTGAGCCTACGCTGATAAAGGAAAATTTCATCCGTTAAACCGTGAAAGAAGAAGCTTTCTGAGAAACTTCTTTCTGATCTGTGAGTTCATCTCACAGAGTTACAACCTCTGCCTCAAGAAGCAGTTTGCTAACACTCTTTTCGTGGAATCTGCAAAGTGATATTGGGAGCCTATTGGGGCCCAGGTATAAGGAAATATCCTCACATAATACTAAAGAGAAGCTTTCTGAGAAACTGCATTGCCAAGTGTGAATGCAACCCACAGAGTTACACGTTTCTCTTCAGTGATCAGTTTGTTAGCACAGTTTTCTGGAAATCTGCAAGTAGATACTTCATAGCGCAATGAACATTACAGTGACAAAGGAAATATCCAGATGAAAACTAGAAAGAAGCTTTCTTAGAAACTTCTTGGTGATGTGTGAATTCATCTCGAGTTACACTTATTTCGTGGAGCAGTCCATTAACACTGTCTTTGAGGATCTGAGAAGGGCTTCTTTGATCACATTTGAGGCCTACGCTGATAAAGGAAATTTCATCCGTTCAAACCGTGAAAGAAGCTTTCTGAGAAACGTTCTTTCTGATCTGTGAGTTCATCTCACAGAGTTACAACCTCTGCCTCAAGAAGCAGTTTGCTAACACTCTTTTCGTGGAATCTGCAAAGTGATATTGGGAGCCTATTGGGGCCCATGGTAAAAAGGAAATATCCTCACATAATAACTAAAGAGAAGCTTTCTGAGAACTGCATTGCCATGTGTGATGCAACTCACAGACTTACGCCAGTGTTCTTTGGAGCCGTTTCTTTGGACTGTTTCCGTGGATTCTGAGAAGTGATATTTCAGATAGCTTTGAAGAATAGAAGGAAAGGAAATATCCTTCAAGAGAAAGCGGAACCAAGTTGTGAGAAACTGCTTTGTGATAGTGAATTCATTTCACAGTGTTCTATCACCCGTTCTCGGGGGAGTTTCCTAGCACTCATTTTGAGGAATCTCAGATGTGATGTCTTGGATATCGTTGAATCGCATGCTGAATAAGGAACTATCCTCAGAGAAACCTGCAGAGAAGGCTTCTTCAAAACTTCTTTGTTGTGGGTGATTCAGCCCACAGATGTCCATCATTGTTTCCACTGAGAAACTCGCTAGCAGAATTTTCGCAGAATCTGCAATAGGACACACGGTGGCGCTCCAAGACCACAAATAACTCGTCTTACTAAAGAAAGAAGCTTTCTGAGAAACGCTATGTGATGTGTGAATTCAACTCACTAAGTTGCAGCGGTATTTCGTGGGGCCGTGGCCTAGGCCTATTTGTGTGGAATCTGAGAACAGATATTCCCGATCCCTTTGAAACAATGGGGCCAATGGAAACATCTTCCAATAAAAGAGAGAAAGAAGCTTTCTGAGAAACTTCTTCTCTGTGAGTTCATCTCACAGAGTGACAACCTCTGCCTCAAGAAGCAGTTTGCTAACACTCTTTTCGTGGAATCTGCAAAGTGATTTTGGGAGCCTATTGGGGCCCATGGTGATAAAGGAAATATCCTCACATAATAACTAAGAGAATTTCTGAGAAACTGCATTGCCATGTGTGAATGCAACTCACAGTTACACGTTCTCTTCAGTGATCAGTTTGTTAGCACAGTTTTTGGAAATCTGCAATTAGATACTTCATAGCGCAATGAACATTACAGTGACAAAGGAAATATCCAGAGATGAAAACTAGAAAGAAGCTTTCTTAGAAACTTCTTGGTGATGTGTGAATTCATCTCACAGAGTTACACTTATGTTTCGTGGAGCAGTCCATTACACTGTCTTTGAGGAATCTGAGAAGGGCTTCTTTGGATCACATTGAGGCCTACGCTGATAAAGGAAATTTCATCCGTTCAAAACGTGAAAGAAGCTTTCTCAGAAACTTCTTTCTCATCTGTGAGTTCATCCACAGAGTTACAACCTCTGCCTCAGAAGCAGTTTGCTAACACTCTTTTCGTGGAATCTGCAAAGTGATATTTGGGAGCCTATTGGGGCCCATGGTAAAGGAAATATCCTCACATAATAACTAAGAGAAGCTTTCTGAGAAACTGCATTGCCATGTGTGAATGCAACTCACAGAGTTACACGTTTCTCTTCAGTGATCAGTTTGTTAGCACAGTTTTTCTGGAAATCTGCAATTAGATACTTCATAGCGCAATGAACATTACAGTGACAAAGGAATATCCAGAGATGAAAACTAGAAAGAAGCTTTCTTAGAAACTTCTTGGTGATGTGTGAATTCATCTCACAGAGTTACACTTATGTTTCGTGAGAGCAGTCCGTTAACACTGTCTTTGAGGATTCTGAGAAGGGCTTCTTTAGACCATTGAGGCCTACGCTGATAAAGGAAATTTCATCCGTTCAAACCGTGAAAGAAGCTTTCTGAGAAACTTCTTTCTGATCTGTGAGTTCATCTCACAGAGTTACAACCTCTGCCTCAAGAAGCAGTTTGCTAACACTCTTTTCGTGGAATCTGCAAAGTGATATTTGGGAGCCTATTGGGGCCCATGGTATAAGGAAATATCCTCACATAATAACTAAAGAGAAGCTTTCTGGAAACTGCATTGCCATGTGTGAATGCAACCACAGAGTTACACGTTTCTTCAGTGATCAGTTTGTTAGCACAGTTTTCTGGAAATCTGCAATTAGATACTTCATAGCGCAATGAACATTACAGTGACAAAGGAAATATCCACAGATGAAAACTAGAAAGAAGCTTTCTTAGAAACTTCTTGGTGATGTGTGAATTCATCTCACAGAGTTACACTTATGTTTCGTGGAGCAGTCCGTTAACACTGTCTTTGAGGAATCTGAGAAGGGCTTCTTTGGACCATTTGAGGCCTACGCTGATAAAGGAAATTTCATCCGTTCAAAACCGTGAAAGAAGCTTTCTGAGAAACTTCTTTCTGATCTGTGAGTTCATCTCACAGAGTTACAACCTCTGTCAAGAAGCAGTTTGCTAACACTCTTTTCGTGGAATCTGCAAAGTGATATTTGGGAGCCTATTGGGGCCCATGGTGATAAAGGAAATATCCTCACATAATAACTAAAGAGAAGCTTTCTGAGAAACTGCATTGCCAAGTGTGAATGCAACTCACAGAGTTACGTTTCTCTTCAGTGATCAGTTTGTTAGCACAGTTTTCTGGAAATCTGCAATTAGATACTTCATAGCGCAATGAACATACAGTGACAAAGGAAATATCCACAGATGAAAACTAGAAAGAAGCTTTCTTAGAAACTTCTTGGTGATGTGTGAATTCATCTCACAGAGTTACACTTATGTTTCGTGGAGCAGTCCATTAACACTGTCTTTGAGGAATCTGAGAAGGGCTTCTTTGGATCATATTGAGGCCTACGCTGATAAAGGAAATTTCATCCGTTCAAACCGTGAAAGAAGCTTTCTCAGAAACTTCTTTCTGATCTGTGAGTTCATCTCACAGAGTTACAACCTCTGCCTCAAGAAGCAGTTTGCTAACACTCTTTTCGTGGAATCTGCAAAGTGATATTTGGGAGCCTATTGGGGCCCATGGTGATAAAGGAAATCCTCACATAATAACTAAAGAGAAGCTTTCTGAGAAACTGCATTGCCATGTGTGAATGCAACTCACAGACTTACGCCAGTGTTCTTTGGAGCCGTTTCTTTGGACTGTTTCCGTGGATTCTGAGAAGTGATATTTCAGATAGCTTTGAAGAATAGAAGGAGAAAGGAAATCAAGAGAAAGCGGAACCAAGCTTTGTGAGAACTGCTTTGTGATATGTGAATTCATTTCACAGTGTTCTATCACCCGTTCTCGGGGGAGTTTCCTAGCACTCATTTTGAGGAATCTCAGATGTGATGTCTTGGATATCGTTGAATCGCATGCTGAATAAGGAACTATCCTCAGAGAAACCTGCAGAGAAGGCTTCTCAAAAACTTCTTTGTTGTGGGTGAATTCAGCCCACAGATGTCCATCATTGTTTCCACTGAGAAACTCGCTAGCAGAATTTTCGCAGAAGAATCTGCAATAGGACACACGGTGGCGCTCCAAGACCACAAATAACCTCGTCTTACTAAAGAAAGAAGCTTTCTGAGAAACGCTATGTGATGTGTGAATTCAACTCACTAAGTTGCAGCGGTATTCGTGGGGCCGTGGCCTAGGCCTATTTGTGTGGAATCTGAGAACAGATATTCCCGATCCCTTTGAAAACAATGGGGCCAATGGAAACATCTTCCAATAAAAATGAGAAAGAAGCTTTCTGAGAAACTT
>NW_022143698.1:0-18912 GCF_007565055.1 Rhinopithecus roxellana
TTTGTGAAAGGGTTGGAAACAAACCCTGAGGAAGTTCTTAGGCATTAGTGAAGTTTCTAGGAGCAGAGTGGTTGGAACATGTGGGATATTTCCATTAAAGTGGGAGAGAAGATTGGTGAGAGAGGATGTCAGTGAAAATGGAAGAATAGGAACCTCTAGGGGCTATCCCTCGCATGGCACTTAGGAAAAAAAAAAAAAAGATTTGCACCAACCAAGCAAACGTTTAGCCAGGAGAAAGGCCCCTGAAAAAGGGTGAGCTTTGTGGCATTTTAACTTACTCTGACCCCAACAACCCCTTCCCAGCTGCAGTGGCCCTCGTGAAGACTGCAGTCTGCACTTCCACATGGTTACCTGATTCAAGGGGAGAAGAGTGGGCCTTTTCCCCAAGGAATGTGACTGTCTGTTTTGATCTGACTGTGCTTCCTCCAGAGGACTGTGGCAAGGGCTTCCTTTTTTAAGCCTAATCTGTACCTTGTCAGACTGAAACAGCTACGTGGTTCCAAAAACAATAAAAGTCAAAAGTTGGGCAAACAATAGGCATGCAAAAATCTGGGTGGGAATAGTTAGGAAATAGGATTTGTTGGGGGTGGAATAGAGGTTTTGAAAATGATATAGAGGTTTTGAAAATGAATAGAGGTTTTGAATTGATATTAATTTACAGACTGCAGGTATGGGGAACTTAAAAAGCCACACACATACTCAGGGAAGGACACATGCTCAGAAAGGAACAGAGAAGACCATAAACTTTCACCTTTGGCTGGTCGTTGGGTAACCACAAACAGGAAGCGAAGGCTAAGGCAGAGTTGTAAACGGCCTCGCTGAGTGGAGTGTCGTAACACAGAGCCGACCTGAAAATACCTGGGAACACTTCCATTCCTTTCCTTTTCTTCCTTCTCTATTTTATTTCTCCTTTTTCATACTGTAATATTAAAAATATCAAATTTCCAACAAATTCATTCAAAAATCACTTGACAATGGATATTTTAAAATTCAAAAACATTCAACTTCGGTAAGAAATATTATGAAGTATGCAAAGAAGCCAGAAATTATGATGTCTTTACAGGGAAAAACTATAAATTAACAGAAACTCTCCCCGAGGAAGCAAAGACATTGGATTTACTAGATAAAAACTCTGTCTACCATCTTAAATATGCTCAATGATCTAAAGAGCACCATGGACAAAGAACAAAAGGCACAAGAAGAATCATATCTCAATATGTAAAAAATTACAAGAAGAGAATGAAATTATGAAAATGAAATATAAATTCTGGAATTGAAAAGTATTACTAAAATGAAAAATGTATTAGGGGGTCCAACAGCAGATTTTAGCTGACAGAAAAAAGAGTCAATAGGTCAAATGAAACAATCTAGTCTGAGAAGCAGAAAAGAGAAAGAAAGGGAGAAAAATGAAGAGGGCCTAAGAGACTCAAGCAACACCATCAAGTGCATCAACCAAGGCATAATGGAAGCCCCAGAGGCAAGGAGGGACAGAAAGGGACAGAGAGAATGTTTGATGAGATAATAGTTAAAACTTCCCAGTTTGACAAAATACATGAACCTCTACATTCAAGAAGCTCAATGAACTTCTTTTCGGGTAGAATAAACTCAAAGAGATGCACAAGAAGACACCTCATAGTCAAAGTCGAAAGCCAAAATCAAATCTTGAAAACAGCAAGATAATAGCCTCAGCACATACAAAGGACTGTCAGCAGAAACCATGGGACCAGAGGCAGTGGGATGACACATTTAAAATGCTGAATGCTTTTCATATTCAGCAAAAATATTCCTCAAGACTGAAGGATAGATTAAGGAATTTGCAGATAAACAAAGGCTGAGGAAGTTCATTCCTGACAGGCTTGCCCTATAAGAAATGCTAAAGGGAACCCTTTAGATTCAGACAGGAGGCAATCACTTGCCCTAGGAAGAAATAAAATACAAATGTAAAGGTAACTTCAGAAGTAAATACTAAAATCAGTATTACTGTATTTTTGGTTTACAACTTCTTTTTTTCCATGATGAGTTGAAAGACAAAGGCATGAAACAATAATTATAAATCTATGTTAATGGGCACACAAAGTATAAAGATGTGATTTGTGATGATGACAATCTAAAAAGGGAGAAATGGAGCTGCATAAAAGGGTTTTGTATAGTACGGAGTCTGTAAATTGATATTAATTCAAACTACATTGTTACTAATTTAAGATCTTAATTGTAACACCCAAGGTAACAACTAAGAAAGTAACTATTAATAAAATGTACTAAAAAGGAAATGAATAAGGAATACAAATCATACACTATGAAAATCAATCAAATACAAAGAAGCTAGCATGGAAGAATTAAAGAATAAAAAAGATATGAGACAGACAGAAAACCAAAGCAAAATGGCAAAAAGTAAAGTGAGTGACAAACTATTGAATCTTGTTCTGCCCACCATGGAGAAAAAGGCACAGTGCTGAGTGGTTCTCTTTCAATTTTGTGTGTGTGTGTGTGATTTTTTTTTTTAATTATTATACTTTAAGTTCTAGGGTACATGTGCACAATGTGCAGGTTTGTTACATATGTATACATGTGCCATGTTGGTGTGCTGCACCCATTAACTTGTCATTTACATTAGGTATATCTCCTAATGCTATCTCTTCCCCCACTCCCTCCCCACAATAGGGCCTGGTGTGTGATGTGTCCAAGTAATCTCATTGGTGTGTGATGTGTCCAAGTAATCTCTCCTTCCTGTGTCCAAGTAATCTCGTTGTTCAGTTCCCACCTATGAGTGAGAACATGCGGTGTTTGGTTTTCTGTTCTTGCGATAGTTTGCTGAGAATGGTGGTTTCCAGCTGCATCCATGTCCCTACAAAGGACACGAACTCATCCTTTTTTATGGCTGCATAGTATTCCGTGGTGTATATGTGCCACATTTTCTTAATCCAGTCTGTCACTGATGGACATTTGGGTTGGTTCCAAGTCTTTGCTATTGTGAATAGTGCTGCAATAAACATACGTGTGCATGTGTCTTTATAGCAGCATGATTTATAATCCTTTGGGTATATGCCCAGTAATGGGATGGCTGGGTCAAATGGTGTTTCTAGTTCTAGATCCTTGAGGAATCACCACACTGTTTTCCACAATGGTTGAACTAGTTTACAGTCCCACCAACAGTGTAAAGTGTTCCTATTTCTCTGCATCCTCTCCAGCATCTGTTGTTTCCTGATTTTTTAATGATTGCCATTCTACCTGGTGTGAGATGGTATCTCATTGTGGTTTTGATTTGCATTTCTCTGATGGCAAGTGATGATGAGCATTTTTTCATGTGTCGGTTACACTCTGAAATTGAGGCAATAATTAATAGCCTACCAACCAAAAAAAGTCCAGGACCAGACGGATTCACAGTCAAATTCTACCAGAGATACAGGGAGGAGCTGGTACCATTCCTTCTGAAACTATTCCAATTAATAGAAAAAGAGGGAATCCTCCCTAACTCATTTTATGAGGCAAACGTCATCTTGATACCAAAGCCTGGCAGAGACACAACAAAAAAAAGAGAATTTTAGACCAATATCCCCGATGAACATCGATGCAAAAATCCTCAATAAAATACTGGCAAACCAAATCCAGCAGCACATCAAAAAGCTTATCCACCATGATCAAGTGGGCTTCATCCCTGGGATGCAAAGCTGGTTCAACATACGCATATCAATAAACGTAATCCATCACATAAACAGAGCCAAAGACAAAAACCACATGATTATCTCAATAGATGCAGAAAAGGCCTTTGACAAAATTCAACAGCCCTTCATGCTAAAAACTCTCAATAAATTCAGTATTGATGGAACATATCTCAAAATAATAAGAGCTATTTATGACAAACCCACAGCCAATATCATACTGAATGGGCAAAAACTGGAAGCATTTCCTTTGAAAACCGGCACAAGACAGGGATGCCCTCTCTCACCACTCCTGTTCAACATAGTGTTGGAAATTCTGGCTAGGGCAATCAAGCAAGAGAAAGAAATCAAGGGTATTCAGTTAGGAAAAGAAGAAGTCAAACTGTCTCTGTTTGCAGATGACATGATTGTATATTTAGAAAACCCCAGCCCCAAATCTCCTTAAGCTGATAAGCAACTTCAGCAAAGTCTCAGGATACAAAATCCATGTGCAAAAATCTCTTTCAATTTTGTAGGCAACACATGCCACATTTGAGCATGCTGCTCTGTAAACCTACTGAGTCAGCTCAGCATAAGAAAAGACTGTAAGGACTCTAAGCTCTTCTTCAAGTTGTTCTAATCTCTGAGCAAATAAACCAGCAAGCACAATGGCACTGGGAGTGTCTGTGGAAGGTGAGACTGTGCTGCCAAGGACAGGCAAGTCTCAATAGGAAGCCAGCAGAGCAGATGCCTGAGGTTTTAGAGGAAGGCTATGCCCTTTTGTGGTTACAATTATTTTCTACTTGGAGGGCAGCTCCTGGCTTGCTACTTGTCCCTTGCAGAGGTGGAATGTCTAACCGTGGGATACCAAGTGACAACATGGTAGATACCCATTGTGAACTGGGTGTTATACAATTAATTGAATTATAAAGTTGTGCCACATTGCATTCCATAATTAAAGAAAATGGTATGTGTGGGATGGAGCTAAGCAGGTGCCAGAGGGCACAGGTAAGTGGCATGCATGCACAGGGATTCAGACACCACGGTACCTTTTCCTGCTGCGTCGTAACTTCTCCTTCAAGCTGAATCTGTGGCCTCATTGGGAGTTTCCTGTATGAAATGAACAGAATAGGGAAAAGTGTGGGCCTGCTTAATGGACGTATCTTGTGAAAAAGTAAGGACCTTGGTATGAAATGGGGTCTTGGATGAAACAGACACACCATCTAAATAGTGTATATTTACATATGGGTAGGCAGGGTTAAGGGAAATAAGAAATAGTTAGCACCCCAGGGCTAACAACACTGAGAAATCGATAACATGCTAGGCCTGAAAGAGCAAGAAAAGGTGATGGCTGTGGGAACCTGAGGAGGCTTGCAGTAGACAGAGAAGGCTACCTCCCTCCAAAAGATCTGGGGATTTGGGAAAAGTATGCCATGATGGCCAAGTTGTAATTTTGGAGAAAGAAAGTTCAAAGGATGAATACATTGACTTCTCTCACCCCTCAAGTTCAAGTTTTCTCCTGATGCCTCTGAAAGGGATTCAAGGGATTTGGAACTGACCGAAGAATAAGACTTGACCATAAGAGGCAGCAACACCCAGCAAGCTTCACTGGGCAGCGCTAGGATAGGGTCACATGAAAGATCCCTCACAGCAGGAGACTAGCCAGTGGCTTATGGGAGGGACACCATCCAGAAGGCAAGGAGAGCAAGGGAACTCCTGGGGAGAGGGGATTAGAAAAGGGGCTTACGTGTCCAGGTGATGCCACTCAGAAGCACGATAGTGGGGCTCAAGTTGGAGAGCTCTGAAGGGCCTTAGTGGTTTGGGAAGCTTGTAACCATGAGGCTCTATCTTATAATGGCCAACAGATGCAGGATGAGGTGTCTTGGGGTATACAGAGCATTTGGGCTCCAACTAGCCCCACATCTGCTCAGCTGGGCTATTTTTAAAATAATTGGATATGCAACAACTTGAATTTGACACCTGTGGGCTTTTGAGGTAATGGATCTCAGCCTGCAGTGAAGAAATAAACAACCCAGGAGTCTATTTGCAGAGGCCATCATCGACTCATTTCAATAGCTGCCACCAGCTGGCCAAATCCATCTGGCAGCCAGAGAGCAAGGGAGTCTGTCTGATGCACTTGATAAAGGTCTGGCTGCTGGATCACAGAGTAAGGTGGGCGTGGACCTGGACAGGCAAAGGGAAATGCACAGCAGAGGTCTTCCTGGTGCGACACCAGCAAGAAGTAGTGCCAACAGCTACTGTATCCTCACTCTACCCATCAACCCAAAAATAAACTGTGAATTTGGTAGAGTGGGACAAATTTGGAGTGATACATCTGGTTTTCCACTGACTTGAGTTTCAAATTCATGCTGATTCATGTGTAGTGGATAAAGGCTGGTCAAAAACTGGAAAAGAACAGGACTGTAAGAGTAGGGCAAGTAGGTCTGGGAGAAGGTGTGGGGCACACTTCTCAGACATCAGTGTTCTCACTGGCTTCTGTCTGTGGCTTCCTCACTTTAGCATGAAGTTTCCCCCTCAACTACTGTAGCGGGGGGAGGAGAATGGTGGAAAGTTTCATGCTAGAATTCAATGCACACATCACTCCCACTCACAACTTCTTGGCCTGAACTGGTTACACATTCCTGCTTGTGGGTGAGAAAGTATAATCAGAGACACTGGATACTGGTGACTCCAAGCAGCCTCTAGTGCATGCTCATATAAACCATTTTATTCAGTACCATGGTGATAATTTCTCAAAATAGTTAAGTGTAGTATTTAAGAATATAAGTTTTATAAAGCTGAAGGCATCACACTACCTGACTCCAAACTAAACTACAAAGCTACAGTAACCAAAACAGCATGGTACTGGTACAAGAATAGACACATAGATCAGTGGAACAGAAAAGAGATTTCAGAAATAAGACTGCACATATATAACCATCTGATATTTAGAAAACCTGACAAAAACACGCAATGGGGAAAGGGTTCCCTATTTAATAAATGGTGCTGGGAAGACTGGCTAGTCATATGCAGAAAATTGAAACTGGACCACTTTCTTACACCTTATACAAAAATTAATTAATGTCAAAAGCAATTGCAACAAAAGCAAAAATTGACAAATGGGATCTAATTAAACTAAAGAGCCTTTGTGCAGCAAAAGAAACTCATAACCTACAGAATGAAAGAACATTTTTTCAATCTATCCAACAAAGGTCTAATATCCAGAATCTACAAGGAGCTTAAACAAATTTACAAGAAAAACGCAAACAATCCCATTAAAAAGTGGGGGAAAAGACAAGAACAGGCACTTCTCAAAAGAAGACATTTATGCAGCCAAAAAACGCATTAAAAAAACCTCAACATCACTGATTATTATAGAAATGCAAGTCAAAACCACAACAAGATACTATCTTATACCAGTCAGAATGGTGAGTATTAAAAAGTCCAGAAACAACAGATGCTGGCAAAGCTGTGGAGAAATAGGAACACTTTTACATTGTTGGTGGGAGTGTAAATTAGTTCAGCCATTGTGGAAGGCAGTGTTGCAATTCCTCAAAGACCTAGAATCAGAAATACCATTTGCTCAGCAATCCCATTACTGGGTATATACCCAAAGGAATATAAATCATTCTATTATGAAGATACATGCACATGTATATTCACTGCAGCACTACTCACAATAGCAAAGACATGGAGTCAACCCAAATGTCTATCATTTGGGTAAAGAAAATGTGGTACATACACATCATGGAATACTACGCAGCCATAAAAAGGAAGGAGATCATGTCCTTTGCAGGGACATGGATGGAGCTAGAAGTCTTTATCCTCAGCAAACCAACACAGGAACAGAAAACCAAACACTGCACGCTCTCACTTATAAGTGGGAGCTGAACAATGAGAACACATGGACACAGAGAGGGGGCAACACACTAGGGCCTGCTGGGGGCAAAGTGTAGGGAGGGAGAGCATCAGGAAAAATAGCTAATGAATGCTGGGTTTAATACCTAGGTGATCGGTTGATAGGTGCAGCAAACCACGATGGCGTACATTTATCTATGTAACAAACTTGCACATCCTGCACGTGTAACCTGGGACTTAAAATTAAATTTAAAATAAATAAATAAATAAATAAATAAATAAATAAATAAGAAACTAGGAAAAAAGATACAATATAAGTTCTAGAACCACATTATCTGGGTTCAACTCAAGTTTCTGCTCCTTTCTAGTTGGACGCCTTGAATAAGTTCCCTAACACCTTTGAGCTTCAGTTACCTCATTTGTAAAATGAGGATAAGAAGAAGACTGACCTCATAAGGTTTGCTGTGAAAAATTAAATTACTTAGCATATTCAAAGTAATTAGCACAATGCTTACCATGCAGTACATTTCCAGTAATTGTAGTGTTATTTCTTGAAACTGATTTCATGAATGTGGAGACCTGTTAGCTGATAGACGGAAGAGTTGGAATCGAATTTGAAAATATATTATCATTTGAATATGAACTCTTCTCTTTTCACACTGTACCTGAAAACTTTCTAAGTAATATCAGTCCAATATATTTAATCATGAGGTTTTTATGCCTTTTTTAGCCTGTGTTTTAGTTTGATGCTTTCAACCCAATTACTATGCTCTAGACCTGGAAACAATTTTTCTAAACATTTAGAATTTGTCAAAACTGTATAGGGATAGGATCTTAATAGCTCTTAACAGTTTAATAGATCTAAACTCAGAAAATTGGAATTCCAGTTGGTCTTTTAGCCTGCTGATATAGTTTGGCTGTGTTCCCACCCAAATCTCATCTTATATTGTAGTTCTCATAATCTCCACGTTACGGGAGGGAACCGGTAGGAGGTATTGAATCATGGGGGCGGTTACCCCCACCCTGTTTCTCCTGATAGTGAGTGATAGTGATTCTCACAAGATCTGATGTTTTTTTAAGGCTTTTCCCATTTGCTTGGCAATTCTCCTTCCTGACACCATGTGAAGAAGGACATGCTTGCGTCCCCTTCTGCCACGATTGTAAGATACTTGAGGCCTCCCCAGCCTCTCAAACTGTGAGTCAATTAAACATCGTTCTTTATAAATTACTCCGTCTTGGGCATTTCTTCACAGAGGCACGAGAAACAGACATAAATAAACCTCTCTCCCTTCCTTCTTTCCTTCCTTCCTTCTTCCTTCTTCCTTCCTTCCTTCCTCCTTCCTTCCTTCCTTCCTTCCTTCTTCCCACCTTCCTCCCTTCCTTCCTCCTCCCTCCCTTCCTTTCTTCCTTCCTTCCTTCCTTCCTTCCTTCCTTCCTTCCTTCCTTCCTTCCTTCCTTCCTTCCTTCCTTCTTTCCTTTCTTCCTTCCTTCTTCCCACCTTCCTCCCTTCCTTCCTCCCTCCCTCCCTTCCTTTCTTCCTTCCTTCCTTCCTACCTTCCTTCCTTCCTTCCTTCCTTCCTTTCTTCTTCCTGCCTTCCTCCCTCCCTTCCTTTCATTTTCCATCTTTCTTATCACACAGGGAACCCTGCAAGTGAGGCCTTATGCAAGGTGACAGCCACTATGACACCAACCTGTTCCGGGTGTTTGTCAGCAGTGAGAAGGAATGATTCTGGACGGACTTGAGAGGCTTATGTTTCTCATAGGACTCCACAAAGATTGGTCTCCATAGTTCTCATTTTTAAAAAATGAATTAATTTAAAGTTCACTGACTTGTCTTCATGATAATATGTTAATGGGGATTTACTTGGAATTCATTCTAGATTTCCCACCTCCCCATTCCTTCGAAGACTTTATTATTGAAAGACATTTGTGCCCTGGGTGTCTGAGTAAAACCCTTATCAAAGGGGCTAAGCTTTATTCCTGACCACACTGTAGAGCAGAAAAAAATCTCCATTTATTAATCACCTCAAGATCTTTAGGTATAAGGTTTCATTTGAAGAATTTTGCAGGGATATCATATGCATGATGAATGTTCCACTGGCTATTCTGGCCTAATTTTAGGGTTTTACAGTTGCTTTTGGTTATGCATGTTACTAAATTTACAAAATCTTTCATCTGTTGCAAAATCCCAGGATGATTCTCACACAGAGGAAATTTTCTGACAAGTAAACATTTGAATGTGAGCCACTGGTAAGGCAATACTTCAAAAGAAAATCACTGGTTGTAGCTGACTTTTTTTTTTGGTGGAGGGCCTCCACCACCCTCCACATCTATATTTACTGTCATTTCACCACCACTAGGTCAAATTATAAGGAAAAATAAAACTTAAATTAAGTAATGTTGTAAATACAAATAAAATCCATATAGAGATATGGACAGTGGGGATAAAAAGGTAAAAATAGCACAATGTAGGGAACTTCCATTCATTGCACCAAATAAGACCCATAACAGGATTTAGAAAATTTACTAAATAGGAAAAGCAATTCCAAATTTCATGGGAATATTCAGGAGGAATAGTGGGAAGGCCAAACGAAAGCACTGTAGAAAAGAGGAGAGAGACACACACACCAGAGTTACCAAGATGAGTAGAATCTATGCTTAGCATTCCAGGAGCCTGGGACCACGGCTCAGCGGCCACTAGACACACGCAGACGGGCCACGGACACTAAGCTCTGAGATTTGACTGACTAGGTTTAGACCTGGTCTCAGTGATTATTTTAGTGGTTTATATGTCTTTAAAATAATAGTCTTTTAACTTTCCTGTTTAAACATCAAGCTTGACTACTGCAGTTTCATTTCAAGGATCCCTTGTAGTTGGGCGAATCAAAAATGTTTTTAAAAAGTCCTTCCCTTTTGAGCTGATTTTTGTGAATATTGTCACATATTCTTGGGACTTTGGTTTCACCCCAGTTTTCTAATGACAGGCACGTTGTAGGATTCTGCCCGTACCCCAGTGTGGACTGACCTCGACGACCTGAGCAATGACTTGTCCAGGCTCTTCAACTATTAAACTAGCTTGTAAATCTTCTCTGTGCCTAATGTCTCCACCAGCTCCTTGTCCGTGCCTTCTTAGGTTGTTGTTAAAACTGTAAAGACATGAATTCCTGTTTTCTATGACCTGAAAGAATTCCACACACTAGCTATAGTTGCTAGCTATAACTTCCCACGCTGGCGAAGAGGTAGACAGTAACCATTTTATAAAAGGGGAAGTAATGCTTTGCAAAATGGTTACTGTTTACTTCTCTGTCAGCGAACAATATTATTAGGATATGTCTTCAGGTAGAAACCTACACTCCAAGCCCAAGCCATTTCATATTTGGTCAATCAATATTGCTGGAGCAAGCTTTTAACATGGAGACACAACCCACTGAAACACATGCATGGACTCTGTTTAGGGAAGTTTTATGAACTCCACCTGGACTCCCCCAGTTGCCAATATATTGCTAGCTCATAGTGCCTCACCCAATACTCTCTCTCACCTTGCTTGGCCCTCCTTTGGTTCTCCCCTCGCTGCCTTTACACACTGGCTGCTTATTTGTGTGCTGGGAAGACAAAGTCAAAAAGGACAGACACAGACCCCGCCTTGAAAAAGTGATGGGAAGAGAAAGGGAGCATTGCCATACTGAGAAATTCAAGCTGTGGTGGGGCCCACACCGGGTGGGGAAAGGCTCAGGAGAGCTTCCTGGAAGGTGACATTGGAGTAGCAGTTGGAAGGATGCATTAGTTCTGTGAATAAAGCCAAGAAAGGGCATTTCTGGACAAGAGAATGGCATGGAAGTACGAAGCGCTAAGAGGAAGGAAAGGTCAAAAGATTACAAATTGCCGCATGAGTTTTCTGCCTATGGCAGTTCCACTGGGTGGGCGTTCACCTACCCTTGCTTGGGATTTGGGGTTTGGTGTTTGCATGGTGACACGTGCCGGAGATAAAAGGGGTTTCTGGGGTCTTTTGCTCTTAGTTCCAGGTGAACTACCTTGTATCAGTCCTGTCCTCTCCATAAGCACTCCTTGGGCCGAAACAACCTTGGCTTCCTGTCTCAGGAGCCTTTTCTACTGGTGCAAAAGCCCCCAGGCTACCTGGTTACAGCACCAGGATTAGATTGGCTGGTTTTACTGCTGCAGTGCTTAAGTAAATCCGAATGTAGGAAAATCACTGTTTTAAAGCAAGGTAGTTTGATCAGTAAGTTAGAATGACACTGATCTTTTCCTGGGATAAACGTAGAATCTGATCTGTAAGATTCTATTCACTTTATGCATCTTCTTGAGGGTCAGTATTCACTCCTTCAACAGCTCATGACCATTATAAAGAAAAATAACCTTCTTTTAAATGCTTTAACACAGTTTCCAGAACTTGCAACGTAAGAATCATTTGGGATGCTTGTTACTTAGACCAATGACTAGGGCTTTCCCCTGGGAGTTCTGATTTAATAGGTCTGGGGGTGGGCCCTGGGAACTTCTATTTATTTTTTAATACGTGTGCTAGGCAGTTCTTATTGTCAGGCTAGAATGGGAAACACAGTGTACTTAGCCCCGTGTTATACTGGATATTAGGCAATAAACAAAGACGTCTACTTACACCAGGCAAAGTATGCGTGATGGCATTGATGATGTACATTTCGCAGGTCAGGAAACTAAAGCTCAAAGACAAGTGACTCACATAAGAGCACACTGTTGGTCATGAAATGACCTGTCACCAAATCTGAAGCCTCTGGGTTCTGTTACATTACAGTCCAAATGATGGACATTAAAATTGTAAGATCTGATTGAGGTTTATGTTAGGACTTGGAAAATTAACTTTTTTTAATTGGACTTTATTTTAGGTTGTACTAGTTCAGATATACACGGTTTTTAATGTAATGATTATACGGGGAAAAAGTTGTTCAGAGTGAATCAAGCTAAATTTAGTTTGTTGCCATTTGAATTTATTAATTCAGAGGTAACTCAGTTAAAATAGTTTTCTTTCCAAAGAAGGCTATATATTGTTTAAAAAGTTAAGAGACCTACACTACATAAATGTGTTTGTCTCTTTTCAAAATAAAGAAAACCAAAAGTAAATAAGTAAAACAAATCAACACATGAAAGTGTATACTAGAGAATTATTTGTGTCATTCAAATTAGTTTCTGTCCCTAGTTATTTTCTACAAACCCATTCTTTCTGATATTTGCTAATTAACACCAAATATTTAATTTACTGTAATTCATTATTTCTTCAGAACCAAATTGAAATTTGCCTTTGAATTATTTATCAGAAAACAATTTGCTTAGCATATTGGTAGCAAAAAAATCTTCAAAAAAGATGTGTGTGTGTGTGTGTGTGTATATATATATATATATATATATTTTTTTTTTTTTTCAGTTTCTTCTGTAGAAACAGAAGCATTGTTGGCCAGTTTCGTGGAAAGTCAATACACTGAGACAATGGGGACTGCAGCAGAGAAAGAGTTTAATAATCCTAGGACAGCTGAACAAGGAGGTGGGAGGAAAACTCACATCCACTTCTCCAAGGAATTTAGGGCCAGGGATTTTAAGGAGTTTGGAATGGACCAAGGTGTGGGGAACTGTTGGCTGGTCAAAGGGAACAGGGTGAAGTCATGGGATGAGGGATGAAGAAACGGCATTCTCATGCCGAGAGGAGATGAAGAAACGGCATTCTCAGGCCGATTTGCTGGTCAAAGAGAACAGGGTGAAGTCATGGGGTGAGGGGATGAAGAAATGGCATTCTCAGGCCGATTTGCTTCCTCATGAGGGTTTTCACTCTGGTTGGCATCAGCAATCCCCACGGGAATTCAGGGTCTGAAGAACATCTTAAGAAAGTCTTAAGCAAAAGCCTCATGATTTCAATGTCAGACATGATTCCTATGTAGGAACAATGCGGATGTAAACGATCAGCATTGAGTGACCTTTAGCTGCAACGAAGCGGACCAAAGTGTAGCCTGATGATGCTTAATTATAATTATATTTCTGTCCAGAACCCAGTATGTCATTCTTGTTAACCTTGTGAGAACAATTTCACAAATAGTTGACTATAAATGGCTTTAGTGAAGACCCTGCAGGGCCTCTGCTTAGCAGCTGATGCTACATACTTAAATATATTAAAATGACTTTTACAGTAAAGAAAGTAATTATTGAACATATTACATTACACTTTATGGTATATTCACTATAACTTATTATATTTATTTCTCTCCAATTAATTCAATGTAGAATAGTTTTACTAAGTTCTTCAGTAAAAGAGATTGCCTCCTAAATATGCACTATACTTGAGTCATGTGTGGAGCACCTTTGGCTTCTTTAGATTAATTAGGGAAAGATGTGATTACAACAGTCACAGTTGTAGCTGCATTTATGCATGTACGTATATGCGTTTACTCAGTTGTTAATCCAATAAGCAGTTATTTCCTAGATTCTTTGCTAGGCCCCTGGGAGACAGAGAGAATCCAGCAGAGCCAGACAGGAACCCCACCATCGCTCCGCATGGGAAACGTCTGTGATGCATATGCCCAGGATGCTCTCAGATCAGAGAGAAAAGTCACTCAGTCAGCTCAGAAGAGTTCAAGAAGGCTTTCAGGGGAAATTATGTTTTGACAAGCAAATCAAATGTTTACTAAAAATAGAAACTTCAAAAATTATTTTTCATGATGTTTTCATAATTCTCCAGTTTGAAGACATAGTACTGGATTGGTGGCACAGTGTTCACTTGGATGTGAGGCACTGGTCTGGTTGAAAAGTCAGTTAACTTTTATTATGTTATGTATTTTTTGTCCTTCTTAGAATTATTTAAATGTTTAATAGGCTTTTTTTAAATAGCTGTTTTAACTTTACAACAAAGTTTAGTGAAAGTGGGGAGAGTTCCCATAAAAAAAATAGGAAAATATCTCAACAGTAACTTCACCAAAGAAGATATACAAAAGGCAAGTAAGTGTATGAAAAGGTGATCTGCTTCATACGTCATTTGGGAATTTAAATTTAAAACAACAAGAGATACACCTACACAGCTGTTAGAAAGTCCAAAACACTGACAATATCAAATGTTGGCAAGGATGTGGAGCAAGAGGAACTCCCACTTATAGCCCATGGGAATGCAAAATGGTACAACCACTCTGGAGAACAGTTTAGTGGTTTCCAACAAAACTGAAAGCACCCTGACCATATGCTCCAGCAATCATGAGCCTTGTCATTTACCCAAAGGAGCCAAAAACTTATGTCCATACAAAAACCCACACATGGATGTTTATAGCTGCCCTTTCTTCATAATTTTCAAAACTTGGAAGCAGTCAATATATCCTCCAGCAGGTGGACAGATTAATAAACTGTGGCACAACCAGACAATGGAATATTATTCAGCACTAAAATCAAAATTAACTATCATGTCATGAAAAGATACGGAGGGATCAGCACATTGCTAAGTGAAAGAATCCAATCTGAAAATGCTCCAAACTGTACGATTTCAACTATGTGACATTCTGGAAAAGGCAAACTATGGGGAGAGTAAAAAGTTTGGTAGTTTGCTCAGGGCTGGGGAGGGAGTAGAAAGGAGGAGTGAATAGGATCCCAGGAGAAGTTCAGGGCAGTGAAACTGTTCTGTATGATCGCATTCAGATAATTGTGGACACCTTCATTATATATTTGTCCAAATCCATAGAATGTACACCACCAAGAGTGACATCTAATGTACTTTGGGTAACAATGGCATGTCGATGTTGGCTTATGGATTGCAACAAATGCACCACTCTGGAAGATGTTTTATTGACATGCCATGTTGCCCAGGCAGGTAGGTCGAGTCTATGGGAGAAGGCAAGTGGCTGCATGGAAGATTCTAGTATGGCCAACTCATGGGCAACTCCCCAACCCATATGACATGTTTTACTGACATTTCTTTGAAGTTTATTAGTTACTACATAACTCAAATTTTATTTTTCCTTGTTGTAAGCCTCTGTTGGTTCTTAATGGTGGCATATTGGTTTTTAAACTTGGAAGCCCAGGGTATTTAAGAATCACTGTCCTTGATTGTAGGTATTGGCAAAAGCACAATTATGTATTCTAATTAGTTACTCCTGATAGTTACTCATACTAACGGGAGTTTCTCATTTATCTCAAAATTTCCAAAGTCAAAGTCCTGAGTTTTAGTGTCTACCACCCCAGTGTTTACATGTATAGGAGAACTTGGTGATTTTGGACTATTTTCTTGTTGATTTATTTCAGCTCTATAAAAAATGAAGTTTGGATCATTGATAAGAACTAAAATCTAGTCAAACGGTTCTGCTAGTAATCAGTTTGACTTAAAAACAAACTGACAAAAAGAATAGGCAAATTCTGGTCTAATTTCTCTGAGCACCACACGGTGGTATGTGCTCTCTTCTTTTAACTTAAGAGATATAGCCCCAGGCAGTTGGGAATGCTCTCTAGTTTGGTTGCTTTGCAGGACACCTCGGTGCAGTGTCCCGTGTGTTGTCAGAGGCGTTTGAAGCAGAGGGAGTCCATCTTGAGCAGTGGCTGTGTGAAATGGGCTGAGCCACACTGGGTTACATTCTTAGGAGGTCAGGCATTCTTAGTCACAGGATGAGATAGGAGGTCGACACATGATGATACAGGTCACAAAGACCTTGCTGATAAAACAAGTTGCAGTACAGAAGCCAAGACCCACCAAAACCAAGATGGTGCCCACAGTAACCTCTGGTTGTCCTCACTCCTCATTATATGTAATTATAACGCGTTCGCATGCTATTAGTAACAGACACCCCAGCAGCACCATGACAGTTTGCAAATGCCATGGCAACGTCAGGTAGTTACCCTATAGGGTCTAAAAGAAGGAGGAGTTCTCGTTTCTGGGAATTGCCCCTCCCTTTCCTGGAAAACTCATGAATCATCCACCCTTGTTTAGCGTATAATCCAGAAGTGACGATCAATATAAGCATTTGAGCAGACCTACCACTGCTCTGCCTGTGGGGTAGCCATCCTTTAACACTTCATTCTCTTAAGAAACTTGCTTTCACTTTAGGATTCGCCTCAAATTCTTTCTTGCGTGAGATCCAAGAATCCTCTTGGGGTTGAACTGGGATCCCTTTCCCGTCCCAGTGGAGTTAAGCGAAGGGTCCGCCCTCTGGGTGTCCTGCTTACAGCTTCACACGCAGCGTGGGGTTTTACATTGTGAACACATGTTGAGTCATAGAGTGAGCCCCTCCACTAAATTTTTCGCTGCCACTGACCTCTAAGCCACGCAGGAAATCCCTTTGTAAGCAAATTCCCATCCTCAGCCTTTGGCTGTTTAGTCTGTGCAGGGCTAGGCCTGGCTTTCTCGCTCCCTTGATTGGCAAGCCCCCTGCTAGAAACAAACAAATGGACAGAGTCGCTCTCACCAGAAGCTCCCCGCCCTCCAGCCTCCCCATCTGAAGACTCTTTCAGCTTTATTTGGACTGGAACTTGATGAGAGGTTCACCAGGCAGGAAACACGCCCCTCCTCCCAAAAATGCCACTGACAGGGGGACAGTTTCTCACAGACTTGGCGGCAAGTGGCGGGGACCTGAGCTACTCCACGGCTGGGGAATTTAAACCCTTGTCAAAAAAGGAAATAGCTTAAACCATTGTTTTCACTGAAGATGCAGCTAATTGTTGATTAAAAACTATGGTTCTAATGGGACATTAAATCAGTGAGTCAGATGAGAGCACAAACTACATGATTCCAGCATGCAAACTCCAGAATAAGCAAATCCACAAGGTCAGGGAGCATGTGAGTGGGTGGTTGCTGACAGCTTAGGGGAAGGTGAAATGCCAGCAAGTGTTCTTGGGCATGGGGTGGGGTGGTTTGGGGGGTGATAAAAAATTTCTGAAATTAGGCCGGGCGCAGTGGCTCAAGCCTGTAATCCCAGCACTTTGGGAGGCCGAGGTGGGCGGATCACGAGGTCAGGAGATCGAGACCATTCTGACCAACACGGTGAAACTCCGCCGTGACTAAAAATACAAAACAATTAGCCGGGCATGGTGGGCGGGACCTGTAGTCCCAGCTACTCGGGGCTGAGGAAGAATGGCGGGAACCTGGGAGGTGGAGCTTGCAGTGAGCTGAGATCGACCACTGCACTCCAGCCTGGGCCACAGAGTGAGACTCCATCTCAAAAAAAGAAAAAGAAAAAAAAGTTCTGAAATTAGATTGTGGTGATGGGCACAGCTTCGTGAATATACTAAAAACCTCTGAAATCATACATTTATAAAGGTGAATTTTATGATACGTGATTTATATCTCAATTTTATAAAAACCTGTATGAAGGGAGTGAAAAATCGTTAAAAGGGCCCACAGCCACAGACTGGGACAAAAAGAGGCAAAAGACAGAGGGGCGAAAGAGCGGGAGGCAAAAGACACAAATAGAACGCGAAAACGCAACAAAAAGAAGCAAAACAACCCAAAGAGAGCGGAAAAAGCACAGCGCACACACACAAAACAGGACACACACAGAGACACACACAGAGACACACAGAGACCACACACACACAGACACACACACACCACACACAGAGCACACACAGAGACACACACACACACACACACAGAGACACACAACAGACACACAGAGACCACACAGACACACACACAGAGACACACACACACAGACACACACAGAGACACACACAGGACACACCAGACACACACAGAGACACACACACAGACACACAGAGACACACACACAGACACAACAGAGACACACACACAGACACACAGAGACACACACACAGACACACACAGACACACACAGAGACACACACAGACACACAGGAGACACAACACAGACACACACACGGAGACACACAGAGACACACACACAGACACACAGACACACACAGACACACACAGAACACACACACAGACACAACCACACAGACACACACACAGAGACACACACACAGACCACACACAGACACACACACACACAGAGACACACACAGACACACAGACACACACACAGATACACACACACATAGACACACACACACAGACACACAGAGACACACACAGAGACAACACACAGAGACACACACAGACACACACGACACACACACAGAGACACACACAGGACACAGACACACAGAAACACACACACAGAGACACACACACAGACACACACAGAGACACACAACATCACAACACAGACACACACACAGACACACACACAGACACACACAGATACACCACACACACACACAGACACACACAGAGACACACAGACACACAGAAACACACACAAACACACACACAACACATATACACACATACACACACATACACACACAATACCACATACACACACAACACACACATACACAACACACATACACATATACACACACACATACACACACCATACACACA
>NW_022143699.1:0-10060 GCF_007565055.1 Rhinopithecus roxellana
GATATATATGTATAAATATAGACATAATAGATATGATATACATAGGTATAAAATATAGACATTATAGATATAATAGATATAGGTATAAAATTTAGACATAATAGATATAATAGATATAGATATAAAATATTGACATAATAGATATATAGATACTGGTACAAAATAGATATAATAGATATAGGTATAAAATATAGATATAATAGATATAATAGATATAATATATATCTATAAGAGTAGATATAATAGATACAGGTATAAAAGATAGACTATATATATAATAGATATAGATATAAAAATAGATATAATAGATATAATTATAAAATATAAATGTAACAGATATAATAGATATAGGTAAAATAATATAGATATAATGGATATAGGTATAAAATATGGTTATAATATATATAGGTATAAAATATAGACATAATAGATCTAGGTATAAAGTACAGACACAATAGATATAATGGATATAGGTATAAAACATAGACGTAACGGATATAATAGATATAGGTATAAAATATCGACACAATAGATATAAGAGATGGAGGTATAAAATTTAGACATAATAGATATAATGATAGAGTTATAAAATATAGACATAACAGACATAATAGATAGATGTATAAATTATAGACATAATAGATATAATAGGTAGAGGTAAAATATAGACATAATAGATATATAGATATAGGTATAAAATATAGACATAATAGGTATAATAGATATAGGTATAAAATATAGACATAATAGATATAACATATAGGTATAAAATATAGACATAATATATATAATGCATAGAGGTACAAAAGAAGACATAATAGACATAATAGATAGATGTATAAATTATAGACATAATAGATACTATTGCTAGAGGTAAAATATAGACTAATAATCAGATATAGGTATAAAATATAGACATGAGAGATATAGGTATAAAATATAGACATAATATATATAGGTTTTAAATATAGACATAACAGATGTAGGTATAAAATATAGACATAATAGATATAGGTATAAAATATAGACATAATAGATATAATAGATATAGTTATAAATATAGACATAATAGATATAATACATAGTGTTATAAAATATAGACATAATAGATATAACAGATATAGGTATAAAATATACATATAATAGATATAGGTATAAAATATAGATATAATACTTATAATTGATACAGGTATAAAATATACATATAATAGATATAGTTATAAAATATAAATATAACAGATAAAATAGATATAGGTATGAAATATAAATATAATGTATATTGGTATAAAATATAGACATAATAGGTATCGGTATAAAGTACAGACACAATAGATACATTGAATATAGGTATAAAATGTAGACATAAGAGATATAATAGATAGGTATAAAATATAGACATAATATATATAATAGATATAGGTAAAAATAGACATAATAGATATAAAAATGTAAGTACAAAATACAGACATAACAGATAAATAGATATAGGTATAAAATATAGACATAATAGATATAATAGATACAGGTATAAGATATGGATATAATAGGCATAATAGATATACGTATAAAATAGTTATATATAGATATAGGTATAAAATATAGATATAGTAGTTATAATAGACATAGGTATAAAATACAGACATAATATATATAATAGATATAGGTAAAAAATATAGACATAATAGATAAAATAAACATAGGTATAATATATAGACATAATAGATATAGTTATAAAATATAGACATAATAGATATAGGTATAAAATATAGATATAATAGATAAAATAGATATAGTTATAAAATATAGACATAATAGATATAATAGACATAGGTATAAAATATAGACATAATAGATAAAATATATATATACATAATAGGTATAATATATATAGGTATAAAATATAAACACAATAGATATAATAGATATAGGTATGAAATATAGACATAATAGATAGAGGTATTAAATATAGACATAATAGATAAAATAGAAATAGTATAAAATATAGACATAGTAGATATAGGTATAAAATATAGACATAATAAATTTAACAGATATAGTTATAAAATATAGACATCATAGATATAATCGATATAGGTATAAAATATAGACATAATAGATATAATCGATATAGGTATAAAATATAGACATAATAGATATCGGTATCAAGTATAGATATAATGGTTACAATAGATATAGGTATGAAATATAGATGTAATAGATACAATAGAAATAGGTATAACATATAGATATAATAGATACAATAGATATAGGAATAAAATATAGACATAATAGATATAATAGATATAGATATAAAATAGACATAATAGATATAAGTATAAAATACAGACATAATAGATATAATAGATATAGGTATAAAATATAGACATAATAGATATAATAGATATAAGTATAAAATACAGACATAATAGATATAATAGATATAGGTATAAAATATAGACAGTATATATATAGGTATAAAATATAGACATAGTTGACATAGAATATAGGTATAAAAATAAGATATAATAGATATAGTTATAAAAAATAGATATAATAAATATAATAGATATAGGTATAAAATATAGACTAAATAGATATAATCATATAGGTACAAAATATAGACTAATAGATATAATAGATATAGGTATAATATGTAGACATAATAGATATAATAGATATAGGTATAACATATAGAAATAATAGATATAATAGATAAAGGTAAAAAATATAGACATAATAGATGTAATAAATATAGGAATAAAATATAGACTTAAGAGTAATAAGAGATATAGGTATAAAATATAGACATAATAGATATAGGTTTAAAATACAGACATAATAGATATAATAGATATAGGTATAAATATACACATAAGAGATATAATAGATATAGTTATAAAATGTAGACATAATATATATAATAGATATAGGGATAAAATATAGACATAAATATATAATGCACATAGGTATAAAACTATAGACATCATCGATATAACAGATATAGGTTTAAAATAAAGACATAATAGATATAGATAGAAAATATATACATAATAGATATAAGAGACATAGATATAAAATATAGACATAATAGATATTATAGATATATGTATAAAATATAGACATATATATAATAATATATAAGTATAAAATATAGACTTAATAGATATAATAGATATAGGTATAAAATGTAGACATAATAGATATAAGAGATAAAGTTTATAAAATATAGACATAATAGTTATAATAGATATAGGTATAAAATATAGATATATAGATACAAAAAATATAGGTATAAAATATAGACATAATAGATATAATAGATATAGGCATAAAATGTAGACATAATAGATATAATAGATAAAGGTATAAAATAAAGACATAATAGATATTCGTATGAAATACACACATAATAGATATCGTTATAAAATATAGACATAATGGATATATCTATAAAATATACACATAAGAGTTATAATAGATATAGGTATAAAATATAGACGTAATAGATATAATAGATATAGGTATAAAATATCGACATAAGAGATATAATAGTTATAGGTATAAAATATAGACATTATACATATAATCAATACAGGTATAAAATATAGATATCATAAATATAGGTATAAAGTATTGACATAATAGATATAACAGATATAGGTATAAAATATAGACATAATACATAGAGTTATAAAATATAGACATAATAGATATAATAGACATAGTTATAAAATACAGACTTAATAGATATTATAGATATAGGTATAAAATATAGACAAATAGATGTAATAGACATAGGTATAAAATATAGACATAATAGATATAATAGATATCGGTATCAAATATAGACATAAAAGATATAATAGATAGGGGTATAAAATATAGATATAATAGATATAGGTATAAAATATCGATATAGTAGATATAATAGATATACGTATAAAATATAGTTATAATAGATATAGGTATGACATATAGATATAATAGATATAATAGATATGGGTATAAAATATAGATAAAATAGGATATCGGTATAAAATATGGTATAATAGATATAGGTATAAAATATAGATATAATAGATATAATAGATGTATAAAAAAAGATATAATAGATACAGGTATAAAATATAAACAATAGATATAATAGATATATGTATAAAATATAGATATAATAGATATAAAGGATATAGTTATTAAATATAGATATAATAGAATATAGGTATAAAATATAAATATAGTGGATATAATGAATATAGGCATAAAAAATAGACATAAAAATATAATAGATATAGGTATGAATATAGACATAATAGATATAATAGATAAAGATATAAAATATAGACATAATAGATATAGTATAAAGTATTGACACAATAGATATAAATGATATAGGTATAAAATATAGATATAAGAGGTATAGTTGATGAAGATATAAAACATAGACAAAATAGATATAATAGATATAGGTATAAAATATAGACAGAATAGATAAGGGTATAAAATATATACATAATAGATATAATAGATATAGGTATAAAATATCGACATAAGAGATATAATGGTTATAGGTATAAAATATAGACATTATACATATAATCGATACAGGTATAAAATATAGACATAATAAATATAGGTATAAAGTATTGACATAATAGATATAATAGATATAGGTATAAAATATAGACATAATACATAGAATAGATATAGGTAAAAAATGTAGACATAAGAGATATGATAGATATATGTATAAAATATAGACATAATAGATATAAAAGATATAGGTATAAAATATAGACATAATAGATATCATAGATAAAGGTATAAAATATAGACATAATAGATATAGGTATAAAATAGAGACATAATAGATATAAAAGACATAGCTACAAAATATAGACATAATAGATATCATAGATAAAGGTATAAAATATAGACATAATAGACAGAGGTATAAAATATAGATATAATAGATATAACAGATATAGGTACAGAATATAGACATAATAGACATAAGAGGTATAGGTATAAAATATAGACATAATAGATATAATAGATATAGGTTTAAATATAGACAATACATATAGAGATAAAAAATATAGAAAATAGATTTAATACATATAGGTATCAAATATAAACATAATAGTTATAGGTATAAAACATAGACATAATAGATACCATAGATATAGTTATAAAATATTGACATAATAGATATAATATATATAGGTATAAACAATAGACATAATAGATATAATACATATAGGTATAAAATATAGACATAATAGATATAATACATACAGGCATAAAATACAGATGTAATAGATATAATGGATATACGTATAAAATACAGATATAATAGATATAATAGATATAGGTATAAAATATAGATATAATACATATAGGTATAAAATATGAATATAATTGATATAATCGATATAGGTATAAAATATAGATATAATATATATAGGTATAAATAATAGATATAATGGATATAATAGATGTAGGTATAAAATATAGATATAATAGATATAGGTATAAAATATAGATATAATAGATATAATAGATTCCAGAAGAAAATACACATATAATTGATATAATTATAAAAATAATTATAATAGATATAATAGATATCGGTATAAAACATAGACATAATAGATATAGTAGATACAGGTATAAAATATAGACATCATAGATATAATACATATAGGTATAAAATATAGACATAATAGATATGATATATAGGGGTATAAAATATAGACATAATACATAAGATATATATGTATAAAATATAGACATAATAGATATGATATACATAGGTATAAAATATAGACATTATAGATATAATAGATATAGGTATAAAATTTAGACATAATAGATATAATAGATATAGGTATAAAATATTGACATAATAGATATAATAGATGCAGGTACAAAATATAGATATAATAGATATAGGTATAAAATATAGATATAATAGATATAATATATATCTATAAGAAGTAGATATAATAGATACAAGTATAAAAGATTGACTATATATATAATAGATATAGACATAAAAAATAGATATAATAGATATAATTATA
Organism: Rhinopithecus roxellana; assembly: GCF_007565055.1. NCBI lineage: Eukaryota > Metazoa > Chordata > Mammalia > Primates > Cercopithecidae > Rhinopithecus > Rhinopithecus roxellana. The sequence goes on from NW_022143699.1 coordinate 6,084, forward strand.
AAATATAAATGTAACAGATATAATAGATTATAGGTAAAAGATATAGATATAATGGATATAGGTATAAAATAGGGTTACAATATATATAGGTATAAAACATAGAAATAATAGATCTAGGTATAAAGTACAGACACATATGATATAATGGATATTGATATAAACATAGACGTAACGGATATAATAGATATAGGTATAAAATATCGACACAATAGATATAAGAGATGGAGGTATAAAATATAGATATAATATATATAGGTATAAAATATAAACCTAATAGATATAATAGATATAGGTATGAAATATAGACATAATAGATATAGGTATTAAATATAGACATAATAGATAAAATAGAAATAGGTATAAAATATAGACATAGTAGATATAGGTATAAAATATAGACATAATACATTTAACAGATATAGTTACAAAATATAGACATCATAGATATAATCGATATAGGTATAAATATAGACATAATAGATACAATAGATATAGGAATAAAATATAGACATAATAGATATAATAGATATAGGTATAAAATATAGACATAATAGAAGACTAAATAGATATAAGTATAAAATACAGACATAATAGATATAATAGATATAGGTATAAATATTGACAGAATATATATAGTATAAAGTATAGACATAGTTGACATAGATATAGGTATAAAATAAGATATATAGATATAGGTATAAAAAATAGATATAATAAATAAATAGATATAGGTATAAAATATAGACATAATATATATAATAGATATAGGTACAAATATAGACATAATAGATATAATAGATATAGGTATAAATATAGACATAAGAGATATAATAGATATAGGTATAAAATACAGACATAATAGATATAATAGGTATAGGAATAAAATACAGACATATTGAAATAGGTATAAATATAGACAAATCGATATAATAATATAGGTATAGAATATAGACATAAAATAATAGATATAGGTATAAAATATAGACATAATAGATATAGGTATAAAATTTAGACATAATAGATATAACAGATATATGTAAAAATATACACATAATAGATATAATAGATATAGGAATAAAATAGACATAATAGACATAGGTATAAAATAGAGACATAATAGACATAATGATATAGTTGTGAAATATAGACGTAATAGACATAATAGATATAGGTATGAAATATAAACATAACAGATATAATAGATATGGGTATAAAATATAGACAAGATATATATAGATATAGGTATGAAATACAGACATAGTAGATATAATAGATATAGGTATAAAATATAGACATAACGGATAGATATATATAGGTATAAAATATAGACATTATAGAAATGATAGATATACGTATAAAATATAGAGATAATACATACAGTAGATATAGGTATAAATATAGAAATAATAGATATAATAGACATAGGTATAAAACGTGGACATAATAGATATATAGATACAGGTATAAAATATAGATATAATAGATATAGGTATAAAATATATAATAGATATAAGAGATAGACATAATAGATATAATAGATATAGGTATCAAATATAGACATACTAATTATAATAGATATAGGTATCAAAATAGACATAATTGATATAGGTATAAATAAAGACCTAATAGATGCAATAGATATAGGTATGAAATATAGACAGAGTAGATATAATAGATATAGGTATAAAATATAGACATAACTGGCATAAAAATATAGGTATGAAATATAGACATAATAGATACAGGTATAAAATACACACATAATAGATATAATAGATATATGTATAAGATAGACATAATAGATATAGGTATAAAATATAGACATAACAGTTATAATAGATATATGTATAAGATATAGACATTATCGATATAATAGATATAGGTATCAAATATAGACATAATAATTATAATAGATATAGGTATCAATATTGAAATAATAGATATAGGTACAAAGTACAGTCATAATGGGTAGAATAGATATAGGTATGAAATATAGATATAATAGATATAATAGGTACAGGTTTAAAATAAACACATAGTAGACATAATAGATAAAGCTATAAAATACAGACAGAGTAGATATAATAGATAGAGGTATAAATTATAGACATAATAGATACAATAGATATAGGTATAAAATATAGACATAATAGATTTAATAGATATAGGTATAAAACATTGATGTGATATATATAATAGATGTAGGTATAAAGTATGGACATAATAGACTTTATAGATATAGGTATAAAATATAGACAGAGTAGATATAATAGATATAGGTATAAATTATAGACATAAAAGATATAATAGATATAGGTGTAAGATATAGACAGAATAGATATAATAGATATAGGTATAAAATATAGACATAATAGATATCGGTGTAAAATATAGACAGAATCAATATAATAGATACAGGTATAAAATATAGACATAACTGGTATAAAAATATAGGTATGAAATATAGACATAATAGATATAGGTACAAAATATACACATAATAGATATATGTATACTACTGGGTATATACCCAAAGGATTATAAATTAGTCTACTACAAAGACACATGTACACGTATGTTTATTGCGGCACTATTCACAATAGCAAAGACTTGGAATCAACCCAAATGTCCATCTGTGACAGACTGGATTAAGAAAATGTGGCACATATACACCATGGATACTATGCAGCCATAAAAAGGATGAGTTTGCGTCCTTTGTAGGGACATGGATGCAGCTGGAAACCATCATTCTTAGCAAACTATCACAAGAACAGAAAACCAAACACCGCATGTTCTCACTCATAGGTGGGAACTGAACAATGAGATCACTTGGACTCGGGAAGGGGAACATCACACACTGGGGTCTATCATGGGGAGGGGGGAGGGGGGAGGAGGGAGGGATTGCATTGGGGGAGTTAACATGATATAAATGATGAATTGATGGGTGCTGACGAGTTGATGGGTGCAGCACACCAACATGGCATAAGTATACATATGTAACAAACCTGCACGTTATGCACATGTACCCTAGAACTTAAAGTATAATAAAAAAAAAAAAAAAAAAAAAAAGATACAGGCAAAAGATATAATAGGTATAGGTATAAAATATAGATAAAATAGATATAATAGATAGAGGTATAAAACAGACATAATAGATACAATAGATATAGGAATAAATACAGACATAATTGAAATAGGTATAAAATATAGACAAAATAGATATAAAAAATATAGGTATCAAATACACATAATAGATATAATAGATATATGTATAAGATATAGACATAATAGATATCGGTATAAATATAGATATAATAGATATAGGTATAAAATATAGACATAGATATAATAGATATAGGTATAAAAATAAACATAATAGATATAATAGAGATGGGTATAAAAAATAGACGTAAAAGACATAGTTATAAAATATGGACATAATAGATATAATAGAAATAGGTATAAATATAGACATAAGTGATATAATAGATATAGGTTTCAAATATAGACATATTAATTATAATAGATATAGGTATCAAATATAGACATAATAGATATAGGTATAAAATAAAGACCTAATAGATGTAATAGATATGGGTATGAAATATAGACAGAGTAGATATAATAGATATAGGTATAAAATATAGACATAACTGGTATAAAAATATAGGTATGAAATATAGACATAATAGAAACAGGTATAAAATATACACATATAGATATAATAGATATATGTATAAGATATAGACATAATAGATATAATAGATATAGTTATAAAATATAGACATAATAGATATAATAGATATATGTATAAGATATAGAGATTATTGATATAATAGATATAGGTATCAAATATTGACATAATAGATATAGGTACAAAGAACAGTCATAATGGGTAGAATAGATATAGGTATGAAATATAGTCATAATAGATATAATAGGTATAGTTTAAAATAAAGACATAGTAGACATAATAG